>NC_057801.1:23583054-23883054 GCF_018294505.1 Triticum aestivum
AATTAGTGTTTAATTAGTATGGAATTTTTTTATGTTTAATTAGTATATAATTTAGATTATTATTATTAGTATATAATTAGTGTTTAATTAGTATGGAAATTTTTTATATAATGTTGTTTTTCAGTTTTTTAATGGATGTATAGAAGTTGTGTTTTCTGTTTTTAGTGTTAGATGCTTAATTAGTATGAAATAGTATATAGATTTTTGAAATAGTAGAAATGTTAGAAATTTTAGTTATAAAAATCCAATCATTAAAAAATATTACTTTTTGCGGGCATATAGCTAGTATTTGTTCTCGACGATGCCCGGCCCACATCCTCGCCGTCGACCCGTCCGCGACGACGTCCAGCCGACCCATGTCCGGGAATGGGTTCCGCCGGGCTAGCACTGGGAGGTGCTGCCTGGAGGGGCGCGCCGCTTGATGAGGAACCCGGCCCCGGGTCCTGTCGTCGACCCTGATCTCGTTTGGTGGCGTTCGCGTGGGCCAGTTTCGGTGCGGAGGGACCCGGCCCCGCCGGAGGTGGTACGTCGCCGTGTCAGGGAGGAGGACGAGCACATCCATCGCTACATGGTTGCGTTAGAGGGCGGCAGGTTCTCCAATACTTGGCAGTATCTTCAGGGATCTCACTTCAGCTATGATCCTATGAGGGTTCCTTCTCTTTGGGTGTCCACCTCCCGCGCCATAGGAACCGCGAGTGTCCTAGATTCTTCTGTAGTATTCGATCTTTAATTAGCTAGCCAGTGATGTACTATTCAATATTATATATTATTCAAGACGATGTATTCGAGATTATATCTATTATTCTAGATGAAGTATTCGAGATTATATCTATTATTCGAGACGGTGTAATTTGAATACTAAATTGTTTTATATTTCTTTTGAATTAGTTAAATAAAAGCTATGGCAGACAATACCGACAGAGAGGGAGAACAGACCATGTTCGATATGATACGCGGGCCAGATGATGATCAGAATGAAGAAGATTATGACGGCTCCGAATTTCTAAACAACACCGGAGAGGGTGATATGATATTCGATCGCGACGACCGAATAGATGAAGTCATGAACTACGATTGTGACGATGACGAAGAACATGTTGATCCTGAAACAACAAAGACCGGCGAGGTATATATATTTATATAAGCAGGTATCTGGTGATCATCACATGTTTTAATTGACTTGAAGATATATTAACGAATCGATCTTTGTTCTTTTAGCCATCCGGATCGAGCAAATCTTCAGGCAAAAGGACGAAATGAGGCCCGAACAAAAAGTTGAAGGAGGGCGTAAAGTACAATATCGAGGCAGTCAGACCTAATGGTGAACCATTAGCGCCTAAGAAGATTGCGGACAAGTTCGTTCGTCAGTGCGGAGTTCTTGTGAAGGACCAACTCCCGATCTCCCTTCAAGAATGGAGAGAGCCAGCAAAAGACAAAAGACAAAAAGGCAAAGAGGACGCTGCTCCACGTCCAGATGTTACTTTTGTCGACAAGAATCAAAAAGATCTGCTTTGGGATACTCTCATGGAACATTTCACCCTATCAGATCATTTCACAGAAGCAGATGTGCAGAAAGTCAAGGACGCTGCTCTTAGGAAGATGGCGGTTGCATTCAAGAACCACAAGAATCGTGAATGGGACAAATACGTCAAGGGAGGAAGGAAGACTCCAGTATTCGAGGGAAAACTAGAGAACCAACGTGCTCATTGGGACGATTTCATGAAATTCAAGGATTCAGAATTAGCTAAGGAACGGTCGAGAATAAATAAGAAGAATGCCGAAAAAAGGATAAGTTCCATAAGCTGGGGCCAGGTGGCTATGCGGTGGCAATGCCTAAGTGGGATAAGTCTGAGAAAGAGATGGAGGATGCAGGTGTCACTCCGGTTACTAAGAGCTGGCCCCCCAGGTGCAGGACTTGGTTCTATGCGCATGGGGGGGAGTTGGACCCGAAGACAGGCAATGTTTCGACGAAGGCAAGTCTAAAGGGAGTCGACGATGCGATACTTGTTGCAATAGAAGAGGCACGATCGGGGGTGTTCCAGCCCAACAGAGAGAACGACGACCTTACGCGTGCCCTGGGAAATCCTGAACATCCAAGAAGAACACGAGGCAAGGGCGCTATTCCGTGGTATGAGGGGTTTTCAGACTGGAACAACGACTACAGAACCCGTGCGAGAAAGAAGATTGCGGAGGAGAAGAAGAGGAAGATGGAGGAGGAGCAGAGGAAGCGGGACTATGAACGCCTTCAAGGCCTAGAAGCAAGTCAAGAGGAATTGGTAGTCAAATTCCAGCGGTAGCAGGAGCAGATCGACTCACTTACCCAGCAAAGGGGGTCTCAGCAGCTGCAGCAGCTAGCGAATGATCCAGCATTGGATAGCACCGCCCCATCCATGCCGAGAAGCAGCGTGGGTTCCACCCCGGACGATGCAATGCTGGGTAGATACCCCGTGGATGACATCACGGAGAACACTAGCTGTGTGCTACACGTCAAAATGAAGAACATATCCATGAAGGTGGCGGACGCTGTTGCTTTTACAAATCCCCCCGAGGCAACCTTCCATTGCAACCCGATTCTAGCGGGCTATGCTCGTGTCTTGGTTGATGAGGTGGTGGACCCATATTCGAAGCTAGAGCTTGACATTCCTGGAGGTGACGACGAGCGCTTTCTCGGAGAAGCCAACCATCGTATCATCCTATGGAAAAAGGATTGCATCATCTTTCGAAGGCCACTGACACCGCGTCAGCCGACTCCTCGTCGAAGTCCGCCACCGAGTCAGCAGTCTCCCGCTCCTGCAAGTCCACCAAGTCCGGCAAAGTGTCAGGCCACTCCTCCTCCAAGTCCGGCAAAGTGTCAGGCCACTCCTCCTCCCCCAAGTCCACCACAGCGTCAGACGTCCACTCCGGCACAACCTCAGGCCACTCCTCCTCCAAGTCCGGCACAGCTTCAGGCGGCCACTCCTCCTCGTCGAACTCAGCCCCGTCAGCCGTCTCCGCCGCCTCAGCAATCGCAGAAGAGACACCCCACAGCTATGGTGCGTAGCGGTACAAGTCGAGGTAGTACAAGAAGTACAGGCGGAGGCAAGCGATATAAATATGGTCCAAGCCTCACGCCTCTTCCGCAGAGGGCTTATGACAGGTCCGAGGAGGAAATCGCAGCCATATCGAAGTCCGAGGTGGAAGCCCATTTTGCACTGAAACCGCCAACGCCGCCAAGGGAGAAAGTGCCTGAGGAAACAATTGACCACTTCATTCGTATGGCTCAACCACCATCTCCCAAGCCTGTTGACACAGACTATGAGCGCCACATCAGGAAGTTAAATCGAGCACGATACGTAAGGAGGCGAGCTCGGGATCGAGCAAACAAGAAGCAGCTGTCAAAAAATGCGGGAAAACCATTCTCCAGCTGGGAGAACAGGCGGCACAATTGATCCCCTCGCTTGTTGTGCCAAGAACACGTGACAGTATGCGCGCCCAATATTATTGTGGGCAAACAGTTTACGTTCCTGAGGTGGGCAATGTGGTAATAACGGAGGACCATATAATGCAGGCTGAAGTTCTCAAAATCACTGTTGGACAACTCCTCGAGATCGAGCCCATGCATGTGCTTAGAGAGGATGAAATAAAACGGAAATATGTCCGGGGCCAACCTTTGGTCGAGCCAGACAAGGTCAAGAACCTCCCAACGAGAATGTATGAATTGCATCAATGGTACATGAACATTACCAAAATTTCCGATCGATTGTCCCTCATGGTGAATGTCAAGGAGGGGCATTACTACCATGAGAAAGCTGTGTCCATTGAGTATTCTGAACTGTTTCAGTTATACAATCAAGACGCACTCGACAAATCTATCGTCAGTTGCTATTGTCTGTAAGTGATTTCTTTCTGTAATTTAAGTCTCAAGCTAGCTGTAGTGATCCTTTTGATCAATCATTACCTGTAATTATCCTCACTATATTCTTTTCTGTGGTATTATATGCAGGATGAAGATGTATGAAATGAGAAAAGGTGGACGCTATGGCATTGGGTTCATTGACCCAAACACCGTTAATGAATACATATGGAAAATAGATGCACGTCATCAAAAGGCCATAGAGGACAGCATGCTAGAGTTCTTGAAGCGCCTCAAATACAATGAAGATATACTACTTCCTTACAACTTCCAGTGAGTCACACTGTCTTGTACTACAAATTCTCTGTTTTTGCCTACTAGCTAGCTACATGTTTTTGCTTACATATGCCCGCTTAATTAAGACATGCAAACGTGTGTGCATGCAGATTTCACTGGGTCTTGTGTATCATTAAAGTTGACACCGGAACAGTTGAAATACTGGACTCACTACTCAAAGAAAAAACTAACTATAACGTCTTGTTTGGGATAGTCAATAGGTAATTTCAATCATTATTAACTATATATCTCGGCCTATTTAGTTCGTCATTTCATGATAAGAACTATTTAATAACCCCTTTATTCATTTTCTTTGTCGGCGGGCAGGGCTTGGGCAAGGTTCATCAGCGTCACGGAAGGCGAATGGAAAGAAAAGCTTAAACGGGGAAGACCCAAGGTAAGTAATTAAGTAGTACTAGCTAGCTAGCTAGCTGCCATATCTTTAATTATCATGCTTGATTAATTATTATCTGATCAAATTCCATTCTCGTAAAGGCCCTGAAGCAGGCGCAGGGGATTGATCTGTGTGCATTCTGCGTTTGCGAGAACATTCGCATGATGGCATCCAAAAGGAGCAGATCTCAAAGACAGGAATGGGTACGCTTGTCAAAACACTATTCACAATTTTTACACCATTATCGATATCTAGTCACACAACTAATACACATGCATATTGATCTCCTTCTTAACAGTTCAGAGGGGTGCGGGCGAAGCTCCTAGAAACGGAGCGCGTAGAAGCACTTCAAGAGGAAATAGCGGGATTTTTGCTCAACCAGGTCATAAATCCGAAGGGAGAATACTATTACCCGCTACCGGCCCCATGAAAACCACTTCCAATTGTCATCGTGCTCCGAAGGCACCAATTAGGCTAATGCCACTGGCTCCGAAGGCAACATGCATATGTAGGAGAAATTGTATATAGCTATACATGTGTGTATGTGTGAATTAATTAATATGATGGTTTGTGAGACATTGATGATATATATATATGCATGATTGGTTCTACTAGAAATTCTATTTATATATATATATATATGCATAACATGTAGTATCGTAAAATACCAGCAAACGAAAAAGAATTAAAATGGAAACACAAAATTAAATGAAAAAGAAATCATAAAACTAAAAAAAACCAAACCTTATAGTACCGGTTGGTCTTACCAACCGGTACTAAAGGGCTCCAGGCCCCTGGAGCTGGCTCGTGCCACGTGGTTTCCCTTTAGCACCGGTTCGTGCTGAACCGGTACTAAAGGGGGGGGGCCTTTAGTGCCCACACTTTAGTGCCGGTTATGGAACCGGCACTAAAGGGCCTTACGAACCGGTGCTATTGCCCGGTTCTGCACTAGTGCTTTCACATAGGTGAGTAAGTCATCTTAGGCTGTGCACCGTGACCAAAGAGGAGGGGAAAACGAGAGACATTAATGTTTATTTGCTAATTAATAGTATTTCATGCAATGAACTAACCACTGCATGTCATGTTTGATAGTGTCAGGTCATTAAAAGCAGCACACCCTCATCTCTTATTGGTTGATATGTCAAAAACAAGAAATGAGGTAGAAGTTAATGCACCGCACCTACGTGTTTTGGGATTATTTGGTTTTCGTAAGATGACTTACACACCTAGATGGAGGGAGTACATGAGATGTATAATGTAAAAATCATATCATTGGAAACTCCTTTCACATACGAAATTGACCGTATGCTTTGTGTAAGTTGCATGTCATATATTATTACTCTAACATTTGGTCAAAGTTAGCCTCGAAAAACGCATTAGACCATGTATGCTTTGTGTAAGTTGCATGTCATATATTATTACTCTAACATTTGTGTAAGTCGCATGTCATATATTATTACTCTAACATTTGGTCAAAGTAGTATAGTGGAAGTGGATCCTCTGACGTAGGTATCCCTGCCTTACCCTCCCTTTCGGTCACTTACTGGCGGACCCCATGCTTGCTAGGCCCCGCATGTCAGTTACTCAATGGGTTCGGCCACGTCAGGGGATCCTCATCCGTAGTATACTCCCTCTGTTTTTATTTACTCCGCATAAAATGGAGGGAGTGGTGGTATAATAAATGACGCGGGAGGGGGAGGGGGAGGGACGTCGGTTTGCTCTCAACTGTGGTCCCACAAGCGAGCGAAAACGCAAGACGAAGCGCGTTCCATTCGGTGAGCAACATGGAGGGTCCAGCGTGCCGGGATGCAATGCGAACTCGACAAGAGCGATGTACAGTCAAAACCGATTGACCGGTCGTCACCGGAACAACTATTCACACAGAACCTTCGTTGCTCGGCCTACGCCAGCCACTGCCCTAAAACCACACCAAATCTCCAGCCCATTCCCCCACCTTTCGATCCCCTAGCCCACATCAAGCGTCCCCTAGTTTGCCGGAAAGCCATGGTGCGCCGCAAGATCACTTACTACAAGATGCTGACGCCGGAGCGCCGCGCAGAAATCGCGGCGGCGGTCGGCACCACAGACCTCCGTTCCCAAGCTCGCTTTGCGGCGGGCCAATCCCCGAGTTCTCTAGAGCCAAGCTATGAGGAGGAGGAAGCCGATCCAATGTTCACTCGGAGGTCACGGCGCTGAAGGTCCTCGATGGGTATGAGACGATGGACGTCGACTTCGTGCCGGTGTCCAAGTCCCCCATGGTGCAGGCGGACCAGCGGTTCAACATGGCGATATTAAAGGAGGACCGAGAGGCAGAGGCTCAACTCGACTCGGAGCGCGTGCATGCCGCTGCCATCGAGGCTCTCCTGCAGGCGGAACCGGATGTCGTGGATGCGAACCGGGCGGCGGAGGCTCAACTTGAGGCGGAGCACGCGGATGTCGCTGCCATCGAGGCCCTCCTGCAAGCGGAACCAGACGTCCTGGACATGAACCGGGTGGCAGAGGCTTGACTCGACGCAGAGCGCGCGGATGCCGCTCTCATCGACGCCCTCCTGCAGGTGGAACCGGAAGTCCTGGACTTGAACCGGGCGGCGGAGGCTCGACTCGACGCGGAGTGCGCGGATGCCGCTGCCATCGAGGCCCTCCTGCAGGCAGAACTGGACGTCCTCGACTTGAACCGGGTTGTGCTCTCGTCCGTGCAGAGTGCCCGCACGCTTCGCTTGAACGAGTAGCTGGAGGCCGAGGACAACCACGGTGCGGAGACACACGTCGGCAGCGACGGCTGGTTCGCGCCGGCAGCCAAAGACGACGAGGCCGTCTCTTTCCGCGAGGAGTGATAGTTTTTCTTTATGTTGTTGTTTTTATGGATCTTTTGCTTTGTAAAAACATACTATTTGTTATGCAAGTCGCCTGACTTGGGTCAGTCTACCATTTCAGGCGGTTGGATGAATATCCTACGTCTCCTAACCCTTCTTTCCTTCTTCCTCACCTCTTCTTCTTCCCCAACAGACCACCGCATGGGCCATACGGATACTCCCCAACTTGCGGTTGGATAAACATACTCTATGAACGAAAATTATGTGTCAGCGATAAGATGGCTGAGTTTGGTTTGTTCACATGCGACAACATGTCTCAGTGAGGGTGCGTTCCCTTGGTTGGGTTTGCGGCGTGCAAGAGCGACCGTGTGAGGGTGCGGTGCGACCGCAGCGTGCAGGGGCGACCGTGTGAGGGTGCGGTGCGACCGCGACAGCCGTGCGCAGGTGTACCTCCTTCTCATTTTGAAAACTTTAGGCAAGATTGGCAAAAATGTGTGGCGAAGTTTGGCAATGCAAGGTCTAGACCAAAACAGGACAAGTACGTACATACTAGGAGTACTAGTGTTAAAAAAGAAAGGCGGGGTTTTCCTTTGATACAAATCCTCATTTCACGTGTCAATTAATGCGTATTTTTTTCTCGAAAGACCAAAGAGCTAACCATCTCACTCCTCATCGCTTGATTAATGTAGCGCCATGCAAACAAACCTTCTCACTTCCGCATGCATGCAGGGGATATTAATGTCCTTGGTTGCTAACTCCATCAATTTTGCCTCGATTAGTGTTAGTGGCCCTTTGCAAATTGTAATTTTGATATACTGGCCTTGTGTACAAAACAAATGGAGGTAGTGACTATATTTGAATTCCTTTCCCATTGCGGTGACGTTGACGATTTTTTTTGTGGTTTGGCGAAGTGCGTTCGACAGAGAACACCATTGAGGGAGACCACGGTAAGTCGTTCGCCAGTGCCGCCTGCAAGCCGAGACAACTGCCTTATTTGCATCCAAGAAGTCCTTTACTAGTACTACTACTAGGAGTACTAGTGCGATGAGATGGTTTCTCGAAGAAGACGATGGAGAAGCGGAGTCAGCGAAGAGTGAAATGATGTTTGCTTCATCCGTGCTTTGTGATTTGACGCCTCACTGCTTTGTGATTTGTGATAGAAGGGACATGGGAGTGGACTCTGTGCTCTATAATGTACTACATGCGTCCAAGCATGGGAGAAAGAGGAGAGATGTTGCATTTTTCTATTCCTTCAATCAATCAATCAGGGAGCTTCGGTTCCATCTTTTTGGCTTTGGCAAAATCGTCCACAATGGTTCCCACGATGCCAAAAGCTATTTTCACATTTGGCTACACATTGTGGATGCCCTTAACCGTACCACTTGGTTTTGCTCCTGTGTGCTATCTATACAAATCTCAATTATATTGATCTAAAAAATTATAGAATCAAAGATTAGTAAAAAGGAGGTGATTTTGCCACGCGGATGGCGGGGGAGGTTTCTTATTTTCGGAGGACATTGTCCTGGCGGTTTGCTAACATGCTGTCCCACATGTCAGTGCTTTACCAAGATGATCCGCGTCCCACATGAGGCAGAACAACGGCAGAAGCAACACGTGGTTAAGTTGAAGAAGATGAGGGAGAAGCGGATTCAGCAACGAGTGAAATGATGGTTGCTTCGTCCCTCCAACTCCTTTTTTTAGCATTATTACTTCGTCCCTCCAACTTAACTACGGGAAAGGTGCAACTTTGTGATTTGACGCCTCATTGCTCATTACTACGCCGGCGCCATGACTGGGGTGCTTCACCCCGGCTGCTCTGCACTGTATTCCGATATGGCACGTGGACCTGGTAGCTTGATGTCCCAGATGTCGGCGAAAGGGACTAGAAGATTTATGAAAGCGAGCGCTCCACTCTTACGATGGAGGAGTAGATGACACGACGGCCCAGTGAACTGTCACTTGTACTGTATAGTACTATAGTTTTGTTGTTTCACACGATCCATCGATACAAACCCGATTAAACAGGAAAGGGCAGGATTTTTCCCGTGCGGTAGATGATACTGTCCATACATTTAAAAGGCAATTTTAATGTATGCAAACTGAATAATTATAAATAACAATATGATATATAGTAAAACTAAAAACACATATGATTTATTGTGTTAGAGTGTAGTAGTAGTGCTGTATTGCATAGTTGTTAGATGTAAAATGCGAGAACGTGTAGAGATGTAGTTTTGGAGGGCCTATAGAGAGAAAAGCGTAATACGGTCACCGAACTTTAGAATAAGCTGATTACGGTCACTATATACGTTTTGCGGTGATTATCCGGTCACTTGCTCACAGTTCATCATCGGATTGCACTCTGTTGACCGGCCAAATAGTCTGCGTGGCGCCATGTTGACTAGTTAAATTGACCACGTTCCTTGTGGGTCCCATCTGTCAGTTCGTATAGGGAAAAGGTCAGATAAAAACAAATTTACACAGGCGCGACAAGGCTCCAACCCGTGCGCAGGAATCACCTGGTTGTGTATGTGTCTGTCAGGGCCTGATGTGTGCGCATGCACGTGTAGGTTGAGCACTTGAGCGTGAGAGTGTGTGTTGGTCGTGTGGTGTACTGGTGTGTGCATGAATGCGTGCATGTGTGCGTGTGAGTGTTGCGTGCGTGCGTGGCTGCGTGTGTACGTGTGAGTGTTGCGTCCGTGCGTGGGTGCATGTGTTTGTGTGAGTGTTGTGTGGATGGAGTTCGTGTGCATGCGTGCGTGTGTGTATAATCACCACACCAGCTCCTGTGTGTTAAAACAGACGGCTCAGCATACCAATACAAGGCAACCTTGTCCACTGTGCCCGCGGTCATGACTTCGAACCACCGTCAAAATATATTTTTATCGTTTGTTTTCATTCTTACTAGCAAGATGCCCGTGCGTTGCACGTAACATCAAGATGCATTTGTATGACTTGTTTATCTTTTGAGAGAAAAGGATGAACGAGGGAAGGCCTTATTTGCAAATGTGGAGAGGTGTGTGGGTACCTTTTTGCAAAATTGCCATAGTTTATTTCCTATTCGTTAGATATAAATCGGACGGCCTATATTGCAGGATGGCAGGCACACCATCATCACCAACTCTGTTTTTTATAAGAGTGTATTTTATGTATTTTATAATAGTGTAGATGTAGAGTAGATACAAGTCGACAGGTGGGCACGATGGTAGTGAGATAATGTGATGCAACACTAGAGGTGCCACGTGGAGCGTTTAACTGGTCAACTAGTCATGTCATGAGCAAATACAAAGTTGTACGATGAGTGATGTAAACTACACAACCTTCTTCTTGTAGACGTTGTTGGGCCTGCAAGTGCACATGTTTGTAGGACAGTAGCAAATTTCCCTCAAGTGGATGACCTAAGGTTTATCAATCCGTAGGAGGCGTAGGATGAAGATGGTCTCCCTCAAACAACCCTGCAACCAAATAACAAAGAGTCTCTTGTGTCCCCAACACACCCAAAACAATGGTAAATTGTATAGGTGCACTAGTTCGGCGAAGAGATGGTGATACAGGTGCAAAATAGATAGTAGATATAGGTTTTTGTATTCTGAAAATATAAAAACAGCAAGGTAACAAGTGGTAAAAGTGAGCGTAAACGGTACTGCAATGATAGGAAACAAGGCCTAGGGTTCATACTTTCACTAGTGCAAGTTCTCTCAACAATAATAACATAGATAGAACATATGACAAGCCCTCAACATGCAACAAAGAGTCACTCCAAAGCCAGTAATAGCGAAGAACAAACGTAGAGATTATGGTAGGGTACGAAACCACCTCAAAGTTATTCGTTCAGATCGATGTATAAAAGAGTTCGTACTAGAATAACACCTTAAGACACAAATCAACCAAAACCCTAATGTCACCTAGATACTCCATTGTCACCTCAAGTATCTGTGGGCATGATTATACAATATGCATCACACAATCTCAGATTCATCCAACCAACATAAAAGTACTTCAAAGAGTGCCCCAAAGTTTCTACCGGAAAGTCAAGAACGTGTGCCAACCCCTATGCATAGGTTCCCAATGTCACGAAATCCGCAAGTTGATCACCAAAACATACATCAAGTGGGTCAATAGAATAACCCATTGTCACCACGGTTATCCCATGCAAGACATACATCAAGTGTTCTCATAAAAGACTCAATCCGATAAGATAACTTCAAAGGGGAAACTCAATTCATCACAAGAGAGTAGAGGGGGAGAAACATCATAAGATCCAACTACAATAGCAAAGCTCGGGATACATCAAGATCGTGCTATAGACGAACACGAGAGAGAGAGAGAGATCAAACACATAGCTACTGGTACATACCCTCAGCCCCGAGGGTGAACTACTCCCTCCTTGTCATGGATAGCACCGGGATGATGAAGATGGCCATCGGTGATGGGATCCCCCCTCCGGCAGGGTGCCGGAAGAGGGTCCTGATTGGTTTTTGGTGGCTATAGAGGCTTGCGGCGGCGGAACTCCCGATCTATTTTCTGTTCTGGAAGTTTAGGTACAAGAGTATATATGGGTGCAGGGGGTACGTCGGAGGAGCTACGGGGGCCCCACGAGGCAGGGGGGCGCGCCCGGGGGGGGCCCACCCTCGTCGGCAGCCCGTATCTCCCCTAACGTGCACTCCAAGTTCCCTGGGTTGCTTTCCTTCCAAAAATAACTTCTCCAGTTGATTTCGTTCTGTTTTGACTCCGTCTGATATTCCTTTTCCTCGAAACACTAAAATAGGCATAAAATAGCAAATCTGGGTTGGGCCTCCGGTTAATAGGTTAGTCCCAAAAATAATATAAAAGTGGATAGCAAAGCCCAATATTGCCTAAAACAGTAGATAAAGTAGCATGGAGCAATCAAAAATTATAGATACGTTGGAGACGTATCAAGCATCCCCAAGCTTAATTCTTGCTCGTCCTCGAGTAGGTAAATGATAACAAAGAATTTTTGATGCGGGGTGATACTTTGGCATAATTTCAATATAAATCTTCTTAACTGTGGCATGAATATTCAGATCCAAAAGATTCAAGACAAAAGTTCATATTGACATAAAAATAATAATACTTCAAGCATACTAATCATAGCAATCATGTCTTCTCAAAATAGCATGGCAAAAGAAAGTTCATCCCTACAAAATCATATAGTTAGGCTATGCTTCATTTTCGTCACACAAAGATGTTCCCAACTTCTATACCCCCGATGACAAGCCAAGCAATTGTTTCATACTCAAATAATCTCAAACTCTTTCAACCTTCACGCAATACATGAGCGCGAGCCATGGATATAGCACTATGGGTGGAATAGAATATGATGATGGAGATTGTGTGGAGAAGACAAAAAAGAGAGAAAGTCTCACATTGACGCGGATAATCAACGGGCTATGGAGATGCCCATCAATTGATGTCAACATGAGGAGTAGGGATTGCCATGCAACGGATGCACTAGAGCTATGAATGCTCAACAAAATAAAACTAGTGGGTGTGCATCCAACTTTCTTGCTCATGAAGACCTAGGGCATTTGAGGAAGCCCATCGTAGGAATATACAAGCCAAGTTCTATAATGAAAAATTCCCACTAGTATAAAAAGACTTATGAGACTCACTACATGAAGAACAAGGTGCTACTTTGAAGCACAATATATGAGACTCACTCCATGAAGAACGAGGTGCTACTTTGAAGCACAAGTGTGGTAAAAGGATAGTAACATTGCCCCTTCTCTCTTTTTCTCTCATTTTTCTTGGGCCTTCTCTTTTTTTGGCCTTTCTCTTTTTTTTTCTCGTCCGGAGTCTCATCCCGACTTGTGGGGGAATCATAGTCTCCATCATCCTTTCCTTACTGGGCAATGCTCTAATAATGATGATCATCACACTTCTATTGGTTACAACATAAGGATTACAACTCGAAACATAGAACAAGATATGACTCTATATGAATGCCTCCGGCGGTGTACCGGGATGGTGCAATGAATCAAGAGTGACATGTATGAAAAATAATGCATGGTGGCTTTTCCACAAATACGATGTCGACTACATGATCATGCAATGGCAATATGACAAAAGTAATGTATGTCATGATGATGGTGGAAGTTGCATGGCAATATATCTCGGAATGGCTATGGAAATGCCATGGTAGGTAGGTATGGTTGCTGTTTTGAGGAAGATATAAGGAGGTTTATGTGTGATAGATCGTATCGTATCACGGGGTTTGGATGCACCGGCGAAGTTTGCACCAACTCTCAATGTGAGAAAGGGCAATGCACGGTACCGAAGAGGCTAGCAAAGGCGGAAAGGTGAGAGTGCGTATAATCCATGGACTCAACATTAGTCAAAAGAACTCATATACTTATTGCAAAAATTTAGAAGCCATCAAAAATCAAGTACTACGTGAATGCTCCTAGGGGGATAGATTGGTAGGAAAAGACCATCGCTCGTCCCCAACCGCCACTCATAAGGATGCACAAGCCAGGTACACTTCATGTTTCAAATTTGTTACACAACTTTAACCATACGTGCATGCTACGGGACTTACAAACTTCAACACAAGCATTTCTCAAATTCACAATCACCCAACTAGCACGACTTTGATATTATCACCTCCATATCTCAAAACAATTATCAAGCATCAAACTTATCTTAGTATTCAATTTACTCAAAAGAAAATTTCACATATCTTGAACACTAAGTATATTAACATTAAGCAAACTACTATGCTATTAAAGACTCTCAAAATAATATAAGTGAAGCATGAGAGTTCATCTATTTCTTCAAAATAAAACTACCACCATGCTCTAAAAGATATAAGTGAAGTACTAGAGCAAACAACAAACTACTCCAAAAGATATAAGTGAAGATCAATGAGTAGCTAAATAATTATGCAACTAAATGAAGGCTCTCTCTCATTAAAGAATTTCAGATCTTGGTACTTTATTCAAACAGCAAGCAAAGCTAAAGAAAACTACAATGCAAGGATAGCAAAAGTCATGAGAAGAAGCAAAAACTTTATGCTCAACCGATACTAACCGATAGTTGTTGAAGAAGAAAGGTGGGATGCCTACCGGGGCATCCCCAAGCTTAGATGCTTGAGACTTCTTGAAATATTTTCTTGGGGTGCCTTGGGCATCCTCAAGCTTGAACTTTTGTGTCTCCTTAATTCCTCTCATATCATGGTTTCTCTTCTTTTCAAAAGCTTCATTCACCATAAACTCAACAAGAACTCGTGAGATAGGTTAGTATAAACCAATGCAAAAGCTTATCATTTTCTACTGTACCAAATCACTAAAATTATTATTCAATATTGCATACTAAATGCCTCTGCATATTTAATACTCCTATCCTCAAATAGAATAATTAAACAAGCAAACATATGCAAACAATGCAACCATAACAGCAATCTGCCAAAACAGTACAGTCTGTAAAGAATGCAAGAGTATCAATACTTCCCTGACCCCAAAAATTATGAACTAAAATTCCCACTGTAATAAATTTATCAGAGCTTAACATGCAAAAACATTCAACGTTATACCATTCTCTGACTTTTCTAGGGAATTTTTGCAACAGCGGTAAACTTTCTGTTTTCAAACAGCAACATGTATACTAGCAAAATAATCATGGCAAACGCTATCCTTGACTTTTTTATTGAAACTAAAGATGCAAAACACTATTATAACTAACAGAAAGCAAAAACTAACAAAAGAAAATTATTCTCCAAGCAAAACACATATCATGTGGTGAATAAAAATATAGGTCCAAGTCAAGTTACCGATGAACGAAGACGAAAGAGGGGATTCCTTCCGGGGCATCCCCAAGCTTAGATGCTTGGTTATCCTTGAATATTACCTTGGGGGCCTTGGTAATCCCCAAGCTTAGGCTCTTGCCACTCCTTATTCCATATTCCATCGAATCCTTACCCAAAACTTGAAAACTTCAACCACACAAAACTCAAAACAAAACTCGTATGCTCCGTTAGTATAAGAAAATAAAACCACCACTTAGGTACTGTAATGAACTCATTCTAAATTCATATTGGTGTAATATCTACTGTACTCCAACTTATATATGGTTCATACCCTCCGATACTACTCATAGATGCATCAAAATAAGCAAACAACACATAGAAAACAGAATCTGTCAAAAACAGAACAGTCTGTAGTAATCTGTATCAAACGTATACTTCTGGAACCCCAAAAATTATGAAATAAATTGCTGGACCTGAGAAATTTGTCTATTAATCATCTTCAAAAATAATCAACCTAAAAGTACTCTCCAGTAAAAAATGGCAGCTATTCTCGTGAGCGCTAAAGTTTCTGTTTTTCACAGCAAGATCATATAAACTTCACCCAAGTCTTCCCAAAGGTTCTACTTGGCACTTTATTGAAACAAAAGCTATAAAACATGATTAATACAGTAGAATAATCATGTGTACACACAAAAATAGTAAGGATAAATACTGGGTTGTCTCCCAACAAGTGCTTTTCTTTAATGCCTTTCTAGCTAGGCATGCTGATGACAATGATGCTCACATAAAAGATAAGAATTGAAACATAACGGGAGCATCATGAAGCACATGACTAGCACATTTAAGTCTAACCCACTTCCTATGCATAGGGATTTTTTGAGCAAACAACTTATGGGAACAATAATCAACTTGCATAGAAAGGTAAAACAAGCATAGCTTCAAGATTTTAAGCACATAGAGAGGAAACTTGGTATTATTCCAATTCCTACAAGCATATGTTCCTCTCTCATAATAATTTTCAGTAGCATCATGAATGAATTCAACAATATAACTAGCACCTAAAGCATTCTTTTCATGATCTACAAGCATAGAATTTTTAATACTCTCCACATAAGCAAAATTCTTCTCATTCGGAATAGTAGGAGTATCGTAAGAGACTTGAACACTAAAAATTGTTTCCACATTAAAAGAGTAATGTTCAGAAAAAGGGTAATCATAATCATGACAAGATTTTTAAATATAATCATCACTACTTTTTATAGCATAAGTTTCATCACAATAATCATCATAAGTAGCAACTTCGTTCTCATCATAATCGATTGAAACCTCTCGCAAGATAGTGGAATCACTAAATAAAGTTGACACTCTTCCAAATCCACTTTCATATTCATGACAATAAAATCCAACATCCTCCAAAATAGTGGGATCACTAATTCCTAAAGTTGACACTCTTCCAAACCCACTTTCATCAATATAATCATCATACGTAGGAGGCATGCTATCATCACAACAACTTTGCATATCAAAACTTGGGATGCTAAAAATATCATCTTCACTAAACGTAGCATCCCCAAGCTTGGGACAAACATTAATTCCAGCAAATATATTCTCAAATATTTCATCCTCATCAAACATAGCTTCCCCAAGCTTGTGCCCTTTCATATCATAAGCATAATCACTCTTATCATTAAAAATATGGATAGCACCAATAGTATAGCAATTATCATCATCACAAGTAGTAGTAGGAGCAACATCTTTTGGGAGGGATACCTTTTTACCTTTGTTGCTCCTTATTTTCTTTTTCTTCTTCACATTATGTGTAGGTTCAACCGTCCTCTTTGAGCTCCTTATTGATGAGATTGGTTGAATAGAAAGGTCCTCCTCGTTACCTGATTCATCATAAGAAATAATAGGAGGAGATTGGGAAGCCTCTTTCCTTTCATTAGTATTATCATCACCTTCCATTTGCTTTCTTTTCCTTATGTAATTGGCAATATAAGGATTTTCAATACAATTTACCGCACAATACATATAAATCTTCTCTAGATCAAAATGAAGAATTCTATCAAGGGCAAATTCTGGAATAACCTTACTTATACGTTTAATTTCTTCATAATCCAAGAGCAAACTAAGTTCATTATGATGTGCAAGGGAATTCAAGTCATCACAATTTTTGGACACGATACGATCATGAAACAATTTGCATTGGGTACTAAAATGATCATGTTCATTGCAAAGTTCACAAGTATGCCTAAGAAAGTTTAAATTTTCAGCACACGCATCTAGCTCTTCTTGCAACAATTCTAAGTACTTATGCTTCTTCCAATATCTATCTTCCATATTTGGTGTGTACTTACAAACCCAATGCACTCCATAAAAATTGACATGTTTATAGGAGACATTTTCGTCATAACTAGTGCAATCATCATTAGCATCATGGATATTCAAAGAAGTCGTACTAGCAACATTGCAATCATGCTCATCATTCAAAGATTTAGTGCCAAACATTTTAGAGATTTCTTCTTCTAGCACTTGAGCGCAATTATCCTTTCCATCATACTCACGAAAGATATTAAAAAGGTGAAGCGTATGAGACAAACTCAACTCCATTTTTTTGTAGTTTTCTTTTATAAACTAAACAAGTGCTAAAACAAGAAACAAAATGATTCGATTGCAAGATCTAAAGATATACCTTCAAGCGCTAACCTCCCCGGCAACGGCGCCAGAAAAGAGCTTGATGTCAACTACACAACCTTCTTGTAGACATTGTTGGGCCTGCAAGTGCATAGGTTTGTAGGAAAGTAGCAAATTTCCCTCAAGTGGATGACCTAAGGTTTATCAATCCGTAGGAGGCGTAGGATGAAGATGGCTCCCTCAAACAACCCTGCAACCAAATAACAAAGAGTCTCTTGTGTCCCCAACACACCCAATACAATGGTAAATTGTATAGGTGCACTAGTTCGGCGAAGAGATGGTGATACAGGTGCAAAATAGATAGTAGATATAGGTTTTTGTATTCTGAAAATATAAAAACAGCAAGGTAACAAGTGGTAAAAGTGAGCGTAAACGGTATTGCAATGATAGGAAACAAGGCCTAGGGTTCATACTTTCACTAGTGCAAGTTCTCTCGACAATAATAACATAGATAGAACATATGACAAGCCCTCAACATGCAACAAAGAGTCACTCCAAAGCCACTAATAGCGGAGAACAAACATAGAGATTATGGTAGGGTACGAAACCACCTCAAAGTTATTCGTTCGGATCGATCTATAAAAGAGTTCGTACTAGAATAACACCTTAAGACACAAATCAACCAAAACCCTAATGTCACCTAGATACTCCATTGTCACCTCAAGTATCTGTGGGCATGATTATACGATATGCATCACACAATCTCATATTCATCCAACCAACATAAAAGTACTTCAAAGAGTGCCCCAAAGTTTCTATCGGAGAGTCAAGAACGTGTGCCAACCCCAATGCATAGGTTCCCAATGTCACGAAACCCGCAAGTTGATCACCAAAACATACATCAAGTGGATCAATAGATTAACCCATTGTCACCACGGTTATCCCACGCAAGACATACATCAAGTGTTCTCATAAAAGACTCAATCCGATAAGATAACTTCAAAGGGGAAACTCAATTCATCACAAGAGAGTAGAGTGGGAGAAACATCATAAGATCCAACTACAATAGCAAAGCTCGGGATACATCAAGATCGAACCATAGAGGAACACGAGAGAGAACACGAGAGAGAGAGAGAGAGAGAGAGAGAGAGAGAGAGAGAGAGAGAGATCAAACACATAGCTACTGGTACATACCCTCAGCCCCGAGGGTGAACTACTCCCTCCTTGTCATGGATAGCGCCGGGATGATGAAGATGGCCACCGGTGATGGGATCCCCCCTCCGGCAGGGTGCCGGAACAGGGTCCCGATTGGTTTTTGGTGGCTACAGAGGCTTGCGGCTGCGGAACTCCCGATCTATTTTCTGTTCTGGAAGTTTTAGGATACAAGAGTATATATGGGTGCAGGGGGTACGTCAGAGGAGCTACGGGGGCCCCACGAGGCAGGGGGGCGCGCCCGGGGGGGAGGGGGCGCCCCCCCACCCTCGTGGGCAGCCCGTATCTCCCCTGATGTGCACTCCAAGTTCCCAAGGGTTGCTTTCCTTCCAAAAATAACTTCTCCAGTTGATTTCGTTCCATTTTGACTCCGTCTGATATTCCTTTTCCTCAAAACACAGAAATAGGCATAAAACAGCAAATCTGGGCTAGGCCTCCGGTTAATAGGTTAGTCCCAAAAATAATATAAAAGTGGATAATAAAGCCCAATATTGCCTAAAACAGTAGATAAAGTAGCATGGAGCAATCAAAAATTATAGATACGTTGGAGACGTATCAGTGAGCCCGTGACTGTAATCACTAAACGTAAACGGTGACCGTAATGAGTGGATTATGAAGTCCAATGTATGTATCATACTTTCGCTTCAAATACAATGATCGTCATTGCATATATCGCGAGAGAAAGATGAAACACGTCTGAATTTCCTGGGGGCTTACTTTTAGAGGACCTGGAGATAGTTTTGTGTGCATACGTGAAAGGGGCGTACAGGGGGGGTATGCGATGGAGAGAGAGATGCTCTTCATTTCTCTTTATTATGACTAACTTTGTATATAGTATAAAAATATACAAATTCATAGTGCGGAATAAATATCATTGTGGGCACTATGCAATGCAAATTAGCATTCGTACTCCTCCATATAACTTTGTAATGTTGTATATATGTAGAAACTCTAAAATAATTTTTTGGCCACACTTTATACAAAAGGAATGTTGTGTGCGAAATAAACGTGAAGAGAGGGCTTTTTAGATCAATGGGGTACGTGATGTAACATGTGCGAATGTGTAGTTGATGCATTTGGCGGGGCCTAGAGAGGTATGTGTGTGTATTACGTATTCGAGAGAGGCATGTATAGAGGGGCCGACGGGGGGGCATGGGAGAGATAGCACGAGAAATGAGAGTGGTCTAGAGAGAGAGACAAATATGACGTCATGACAAGAGATTCCATTCCCTTCAGCGTGTATATGCAAGGGGGGAGGGAATAGAGGCACACCAAGAGAAATTTTCTGTGTGTGTGGTGTTTGTGTTGGTATGTGTGGGTGTGAGAAGGTAATGAGACGTGGGGGCAGAGGGTGTGTCACCGCGTGAGGTCCGGTGGGTCGAGGTGAGGCCCTTCGTTCGGTTCCGTCCTGCGTCACATTGGTCGGCCCATGACACATTTAGGAAGACCCATGGATGACTAGTCGTACAAGACAAAGATAGCAGAATTGTGAAGGACTCTGTGTCCACTGACAAAGCCGGCTAGGATTTCTAACCCTAGGTTCTCGGACTAAGGTAACCCTTTATCTCTGATATTACTATTCATCCAATCTAACTTTAAGGGGCATCCTACAGAATGCTCTGCTAGAATCATACTCATCGATTAGGAAGAGAGGTGTGAGATAATGTGTGAGAGACAGGCGTAAAGATAATGTGCGTACATGAGACACGTAGGCAGGTCCATGTAATAAGAAAGGGTCGATGAGGATTGTGCGTGTGTATGTTTGCGAGAGGAAGATTGCTTGTGATAAAGGTTAGTGAAAACAGTTGTAAATGGTTACGAGAGGGAGGGAGGGTTATATCTATAGCATGTGTGCGAGAAAGACACCTCGGGAGAGAGTGTGTCAGCATGTGTGAGAGACCACCGATGGAGAGTGAAACTACACGTAAAAGACTGCTTTACACATTGATTAAAGATATAAATTGTATCCAAATATTAGGATGGGATCATGATATTTGCAATTTGCGTAAGGAGCGGTCATTGATCCATCAGACATTTAGATTCTATCGAATTTGAGCATGTCTATGTTATTATTCGACATAATTGATCCACATAGTTAGTATTTTGAACTCCAGACAATGCATCGCTTTAGCAATAGAATATAAACGTGAGTATAGTTCATGTTGTGTGTGTAAAGCACATTATACACACGAAAGTTACACAATGGACATTTATAAATAGCTACCTATGAACTAGCATACATTTGGATTCAACCTAAGGTGGTTTAAAAAAATCGAATTCAACATGAAGTCCATTCAATTATTTGAATTTGATATCATGGCAGTTGTAAACAATACCTAAACTATGGGGGTACCAATCTTTGCTCAGATTTTGTACATAATAGCATATGTAGTCGTGTATAAAATAGATTCAAATTTAGCTCCTCCATTCCAAAATAATCGTAGTTATAGGATTTTCAAGTGTCAAAATTTCAAAAGGAAGCGGATAATTTAATGAGGTTTCCAAACATACAAGGTCAAATATAACGTTGTCTATTTAGGTCAATCCTCATAGTTCAAGAGTACTCTAAACGTGAATGCTTGTGTTTCAAAATTTTGAATGAAGCGCCAAAAGAGCCTCTACTCGCCCGAAACCGCGTGAGACCAATGTTTGGTAGTACATGGAAATTACTTTTCTAATAACTCCGACCCGTGAAACCTACCGACCCGACGTCCAAAGGTCTAAACCGGGGTAGGTTTGTAGCTTCATCTAGACGCCACGCAACCGCCTCCGAAAAACATTCATACACAATGGCCGCCTAAGCACACATGCGCGCAGCCGAAATCGCTCCCGCCCACTATTTGGGACACCTGGGATTACCATCCTACCCCTGACCCGCAGTAGGTCCGAAATTTAAGAGGGGGGCAAAGTTTGTACTTTCCCCAAATTTCAAACAAGCGCGTCCCATCTTCTGTTCAAAAAAGCCAAAAACAAGCGCGTCCCAGACCGAAACATGGTTCCCCCCACCCGTCCGATTACCCATTCGTACTCCGTGGGAACCAAAACTACCTCTCCACCAGCCGCGAAACCCCGGCGTCCTCCGTCCCCCATCCCATCCCACCCATCAACCGCCGCCCTCTTCCATCACGCCGGAGCCGATACCCCGACGTCGTTGTCCACCGCAACCTCAACCGCAACGCCCTTCACGACTAGTAGTTGAAGCCGAGGCCGAGCCGTCCGTACCCGAGCCAGTTCAACCACGCCGTCCTGCGCCTCACCACTGCCGCTCCAACTTTGCCATCCTCCACCGCACCGGAGTTGTTCCTGCTACGTTGTCCTTCGCCGCCTCGGATCTGCTTCCCCTCCGCCGACATACGGCCACGGCAACACAGTCAACAATTTGGCCATGGGTTTGTCCAAGCCTACACCCTCCAGAACATCAGTTTCCCCGATAAAAAGAAGAAGATCGGCGCGACATGTGGAGGTGACCACACCGGCAACCTAAGAAGGTACTCCTCTTCCCTTATTCGTGCAAATCTTACGTCTCTGCTTGCACGGTATTCCTCCCATAGAAGACACTAGTTGATCGCTTCTTCTTGATACTAGATGTTCCTAGTAACTCGCGATGCACAAGGTTTCTCCTCATATACTATTTCACCTTAGCTAGAGGTCCGTCGCCCCCCTGAATTTCAATTTCTGGCCAGTTGATTCCCAATTAACAGAAGCATTCCCTAGCGTAACAGGCGCTAGTATGACTATTACACCGGGGAAGCAGCGCCTTGGTGTTTATCTTAGGGGCGTGTGCGGCCTAGAGCTACTGGCGCCCGATCTGGAGGTCGGCCAGGATTAAAGGGATGGCTTGGGGGCGCTGCCAAGCACGACGGTGGTGTGAGGTCGATGGGAGGGCGGGGCGGCGGAGGCACGGGTCTGGGCCGGTGGTCGCTGGCGGTTCAAGAAAGATCGTCAAGAGTGACTGGCGGGAGGTAGACGAAGGCCATCTGCCCGTTCCTTATAGATCAGACGATTCATTAAAAAAATCAACTGGCCTATTTATTTTTAGTCGACTGTTATCTTAGATATGACCACATGTGGTGGTGTGCTGGAGGAGTACCTGCATTTCCTGTGCTCATATATTACAAAATCATACGGAGTAGAATCTATTTTTTTTTGCCATGCAATGTTGTAGAGCTATAATATCTCTCCTGTCATTTATTTTTCAGCCACCTGCTATCTGCTACTTTTACAGTGCACTAGTTCTGCACACACTTCATCCATACTCTCACTATTGTGTTTTTATGCAAGGGTATTTCAGAGTCTGCCGAAAGCGACGCAAAAAAGAAAAGAGACAAGTCGTTCCAGCTTTCTACGCGGCTAGGCGCGACACATTACAGCTCTTTAAAGGGTGCAGTGTCAGCAGATGGAGATGGTAAACGTTGCTCTAGAGTTGATGACCTCGCTCGCAATGAACTACCATCCCAGGTGCTTGCTTTAACTTCGCGGTGCCATATGTGGTTGCATGTTCCATATGGTGTCTAGCTTGTATTCGAAAGGCCAAAGTCAGTCTTTATTCAGATTAGGAAAGATATTTTTTACATGAACCACCATCCCGTGAGCACCAGAAGACAAATAGCTAGTCAGGGCACTCGCCGAGCCAGTGACAAGCCCAGCAAAGACATGCATCACCTGGAAGCCAACTAAAAAGCCGCGATGGTGGTGAAGCAGCCCGCCTCCCACCAGGCTCTCAGGTCCTAGATGATCATGTTCACCACTCCAGTCGGATGTCTAGCTTGTATTGCTTCCAATTTGGTTAAATTGCATCTGCTTAGCTTACACATTATACCTTTGAATATGACATGCCTTTATGTTTTTGGTATATACTAGTACATTTGTGTATTAACCATGTTCTTACATCAAACTAATGTTCTTGTGTATCCCTCATCAATCACTTATGACGAGGTAGGCAGGCAAGGGGACTACTCCTCATTTAAAGAATGCAGCGTCAGCCTCCCGACATGATTCTCAAGAAACAGAAATGCTAGATGAAGATAGTGAACATAGCTCTGTAGTTTATTACAACATTTCCCATACACTAGCATCGCAGGTGCTTGCTCTAACTTGGCAGCGTGATATGTGGTTGCATGTTGCATATGGTGTCTAGATTGTAATTCTTCCAATCTGGTTAAACTGCATGTGCTAGTCTACTTAGCTTATACTCCTGTAAATGTGATATTATACCTGTTAATGTGACATGCCTTCCTGTATTTAGTACAAAGTACATCTGTCTGTTAAGCATGTCCTTACATAAAACTATTATTTTTTTGTATCCTGCATCAATCAATATGACGAGACACCTTTAGTATATGCAGTGCGATATTAGTTGCATCTTTCATATGATTTATAGCATGCACTGCTTCTAATTTGTTGAAATTCCATTTATGATGGGACACTTTTAACTTGGCAGAGTCATATTGGTTGCATCTTTCCTGTGGTGTCTAGCTTGCATTGCTTCTTATTTGCTGGAATGGTTTCTGCTTAGTTTACACAAACAGTTGTGAACATGCCATGCCGTCCTGTTTTTCGTACATATTCCATCCTGGTATCATGTGTTTGCCTTACATCAAAGTAGTGATTGTCAGTATCAAGCATGAATGAGTTCTGAAGAGAGAATTTTATTGCTTTGTCTTGTCGGTTTTACTTGAAAATTCAAAATCAATAAAGCGGAAGGAAGTTAGCAAGGCAGCGGATAAAGGTGCTCCTTCCAAACGGAGGGCCAAGTTTCTACTCCTCCACACCCCCAAGATGATTTCCAAGACAACACATGCATAGACACTCAACAAAGCTGTGTTTATGATGAGCACATCTCCCCTAGTGCAGCATCACTGGTGCTCCCTCTAACTTGGCACTGTTATATGTGGTTGCATGTTATGTGTGATGTCTAGCTTGTATTGCTTCTAATTTTGTTGAATTCCATCTGCTTACTTTACACATTATACTTGAATAAGACACGTGTTCCTGTTTCTAGAACATACAATATCTGTCTATCACACCATGTTCTTACATCAAATTACTACTATTGTGTAACCTGCAACAATCACTTATCATAAGACACTTTTGACTTCAGAGTGTGATATAGGTTACATCTCACATTCTTTTCTAGCTTGTACTACTAATTGGTTGAAATGGCACTTATGACGAGACAGTTTTAACTTGGTAGAGTGATATTCGTTGCATCTTTCATATGGTGTCTAGCTTTCATTGCTTCTAATTTGTTGAAATGCCTTCTCCTTAGTTTACACATCATAAGTTGTGAATATGCAATGCTGTGAATATGCAATGGCACTAATGACGAGAGACCTCTAACATGGTAGTGTGATGTTGTTTGCATATTGCATATGATTTATTTCTTGTACTGCTTCAAATTTGTTTAAACGCCATTTATGCTGAGACACTGTTAACTTGGCAGAGCGATATTTGTAGCATCTTTCATATGGTGTCTACCTTCCATTCCATTGCTTCTAATTTGGTGAAATGTCTTCTTCTTAGTTTACACATCATAGTTCTGGTTATCTCTTCCGTCCTGTTTTTCATACATATTACATCCTCCTATCATGTGGTTGTCTAACATCAAAGTTCAGTTCGTCTGCATCATGCATCAATTTGTTCTGAAGAACTAAATTGTTATTCGTTTTTCTTGTCCGCTTGACTTAACATGGCACAGACAAAGAGGAAGAAACACAGAATGGCAGGGAATGAGAAGCGGATGAATCCTGCAGATTCCGCTGGTACTGATGGTGCAATAGAAGGTGAAAGTCCAGCGGAAAATTCTACAAACACGGCATCCCATGCTACACGAGCTGCAAAAAAGCCAAACAGAAACAAATAGCTGCCACCAAACAAGCAGAGACAGCCCTAGTTCTTGCAACGCCTACCACAGTACTACCAACTGCACGACATACTCGTGCGTCAACTGAGCTAGCAGCACGTTCCCAAGCTCCCTTGCCACCTGACACGACTTCCCAAGCACTCTTGACACAAGACGAGTTGGCAATATCAAATGAACCTTGTGAGCTTCAACAGCAAGAAGGTAGTTGCTGGAGTCAAGTTACAATTGCATGCTTCTTTATATGTAGTCTCACAGTTTGATGTACACTAACACTTCCTATGTTCGTTGTTGGACTAGCACCTAGGCGCAAGAGGAAACAAACATCAGGGATAATGCTCGATAGGTTAACTAAATCTAGAGGAGGAAGAATGGAGATCCGTTTTGAGGCGGGTCTAAAAAGGCCATGTGATGCTACAGAGTCAGCCAAGTTAGTATCAGAGGCAGCGGTTGCCGTTAGGTGTCATGTATGTATCCTCCCAACATGGATTCAGTACAGGAATGACAAAGACGAAACCCAGTTCAACACCTTCCTCGACCATTTATCTGTAAGTATGGTTATGTATGGAAACTAGTAATATCGTCTTGCTCTGTCCCATACTTTCTAGGTTGCTGATAATGAGACTCCCATAATTTTCAACAGATGAGGTTCAAGTTGGATAGCCAAGATGATGCAACCAGACAAGCTTGCACCCATGTTTTTAAGTCTTCTCTGCGACAATATCGGTATAACTTGAGGAAAACTCACTTTGAAGGCAAGGCTAACAGTGAACTTTCCCAAACATCTCCAGTGGAAAATATATCGGATGAAGACTGGAGGGGCCTTGTTAAACACTGGTCTGATTTGAAGTATCAGGTACATTATATATATGTGATCAGATCACAGGTTGTACTCCTATTGACGCATGTGCCACACAAATCTATCTTCTTGTAGGTGAACTGTTCAAAGAACAAGGCCAACCATACGAAAGTGAAATTCCAACAGACGACAGGATCTCGTAGCTATATTGCACACTGCGAGGCTCTTGTAATTAGCTGTTGTTTCACTCTTTTCGCTGTACCATATTATCAGATCTATATTGACTTGTTCGAAATGCAGAGGAAAGCCCGCAAGGACCAAAAAGTACCTGAACCAAATGTTGTGGAAATCTTCAAGGACTGTCACATCAGCAAGAAGAAGGGCATGACTAAACCAATCAAAGCCGATGTTGTAAGTCCTTAATCCTCATGCCTTTTAACTACTACTTACTCTGACTTGTGCCTTGAACTGCATGGTTTGCAGCCAATGTCTATTACTCTTTTCAATTTTATACACAATTGTCTTAGTGTATCATTGCACCTTACAAGGTTTAAAAGGGAGGAGTGATGTTCCTTTGATCTTGACCCGTAATCTAGTTCCATGCCGGACTTGCCCACACAACGTTACAATTGCATGTTTGTCTGTTCTCAGTTGTTTTGTGATATGAATGATGTCATACTATGCTTACCGTATTATAAACTTCGTCTCTTTATCCTTAGCCCTCAATACAATGTGAAGAAATAGACAATACATTAGCGATGGTACATGGTCATATGTTTGGAACCTAGTTTTATTATGTACTTTGCAATAAAATACAACTAATATTTTACATGGGTTCACCAGAATAAGTTCTGTATATAGACCAAAGCTATTTTGTTTGGTTTTGCTGCCTCCTTAATATCTTCTGTTCTGGTACTACTAATGTAAAACCTCAACTTTTCAGCGAGCTATGGAAAAATGGTGGAACCGCCACCTTCTGAAGGTGGCGAGGCAACTATAACCGCAATGTCAGCTCTTGCTGCAGTGGGTCAGTACCTGTCCACTAATAGTGCCAAAAGCACATTCCTGCGTAATACTGGGTTGGTTGTTAAGGCAATATCGTCCAAACTGCCTCATGATCAAGATATGCAAGCTCAAAGCAATGTTGTATCTGCGCTCCAGACACAAGTCCATTCCCTAACAGAGGCCCTTTGTGAAACAAGGAGAAACATTGCTCAATGTCGTCAAGATATGCATGGTTTTGAAACCAGACTATCAGACATTTGCTATGTTGTTCAGGAGCCTAGGGGAAATGAAGGCGAGGGTTATGGTGCTCCATCGGACAATACAGCATGAAAACGCAACAGTCAGGTCAAATGAACCGAGCTTCTGAACTTCTGGTGGTGCATTTATCTGCTAGACTATTAAGTATTATGCCAACCTTCCTTTTGTTATATAGTTGTAATTTGTTTTGGTGCGATACAAAATTTATTCTTAACGTGCAGCCACCGGCTGAAGAAAACAACAAGCCATTTTTGTATACTGTAGGGTGTTCCCTATATTTGCACTGGTGGCTATCTTTGATGCCGAGTGGATGTAATCTGTGCAATCGTCTTAATAGCCTAGCGTTAGTTTCGGCCTTATTTATTTCCTAGTCTTCTTTTCCCTTGGTTTGCTAGTGGACGCAACTACCCATGGGCCATATATGGGCCATAGGATCCATGCGTCTCCTAAGGGCCGTCGATAAATGGGCCTATAACCGGTGGGCCTCGGGCCGTCGATAAATGGGCCTGTAATCAGTGGGCCTCGGGCCGTCGGATAAATGGGTCTACATGGGCCGTAATCGGGCGTAATTGGTATCGGCCCAACACGATAACAGGCCATTAACAGGTCGTAGGACTGCAAAAGCTTAATTCTATCACAAGCATAACAGGTCATTAATGGGCCAGAATATAGGACGGGCTGGCCAGAAACGGGCCGACTCTTGCCATGGGCCGAATTTGGCCCATTAGGGTAACAGGCCAGTAACGGGCCGACTCTTGCCATGGGCCGAATTTGGCCCATTTGTGGAACATGCCAGTAACGGGCCGACTCTTGCCATGGGCTGAATTTGGCCCATTAGGGGAACAGGCCAGTAACGGGCCGGAAGTAATCGAGGGCCGAAAAGGAGCCTGTTGGGGATATTACCACCAGGTGTAAACCGGCCTACTTGGGCCGAGTTAACTCCATTAGTGGCGTAGACAGATGAAGGCCCAAGGCCTGTAGTCGGTTAGAGCATGTAGCCGTAAACCGGCCTGATGTATGACTTGTATTATAAGTAAGGAATAGAAAGATAGCAACCAGAGTACGAGTATGAACCGGTTAGGACTCTATGGACCGACGGGCGCCACCCGTGTATATAAGGGGGCGACCCGGTGCCGGTTCAAGGGAGACAACCACAACTCGAGCCTAGGCGAAGCTTGTTTGCTCCCTAGCCATCGAGATCATATCAATTCCATCACAACTAGACGTAGGCTTTTGCCTTCATCAAAGGGGCCGAACTAGTATAAAATCCTCGTGTCCTTGTGTCCGCTTTAACCCCTTCAAGTAAACTCGTAGCGATGGCTCCACGACTAAGTCCTTTCGCTAGGACATCTGCCGTGACAAATCCACGACAGTTGGCGCCCACCGTGGGGCTATCGCACGATGGTTTGACGATCTTGGAGGGCAAGCTCAAGGGACTCGAAGGCTATGTTGTGGGCCGGATGACCAAGAGTCGTCGGGGCAGGATCTACATCGACGACGCAGGATGGGGTCCCGAGGCCGAGTCAATCGAGTATGGGTACCGGGTCCCCTTTGGTGGCATACACGTTTTCATTGGCAAAATCGGTGAGCCTGGGCCTGAGCCGGACATCTGCACCAACCTCATCGAGACGGCTCAGCGTGCGAGATCTACCCGGGTTAAACCGGCCGTGAAAGATGTCTTCGTTGGAGTCGTCCACGAAGGTGAGCGTGAGGACGAGTCAGAGCACGGTAATGAGACCGTCGTCTATTCTGATAACGAGTCCTCGACCGGAGAGACCAAATCGCTATACCAGTTGCAAGACGACCAGATTAGGGGCTGTTCCGATGGCGACAGTATTTCGGACCCCCCAGGCCAGGTCAACCGGGTGGGAATATTCATGGCCGGCACACAGGCGGCGAATCACTCTTCGACCGCCGCAGCAATGCTCTCCGGATCAGCAGCCGCAGCCGCAGCAGGGGCAGGAGGCCTTGTGCACCCGCCGGTTCAAGTTCTAACTGATCTGTTTGATGCACTAGCTGCGCTTATGGCAGAGGATAATCCGGCGGATCAGGAGGCCCATACTGCAGAAATCGCAAAGGTGAAAGAGCAGATCGTGCAAGGCAAAGCGGATCTGGCAGCAGAAAAAGACAGGATGACTACAGAACGGGCCGCTTTGGATGCCCAGGCCTATAAACTCATGCTTGACCAGAACGCATCATAGGAGGTTTTGAAGCGGAAGCACAGATCACGCCTGCCGTCAGGGTTTGACCCCCGAAATCTCTTTCACACTCCAGGGGCTGGGCCTAGTAATCCGCCGCAGTACCCGGAGACAAACCGGATTGAGGCACCAGGACCAGGGGAGCCGGTCCAACCTCGCCTGATGGAACCCCCCTCAGCAGAACATTATGAATTTCCCGCCGGTCCAGACGCCCCCAGGTCATTATTCTAATCCTATGGACAACCTTGTTGCGGCCGCTGCACGGTTAGAGGCCATCCCAGTCGAAGGGGATTCTCCGCAAGCGATAGAGACACGCCGGGTTAAGGAGCTTCTCCGGACTGCGCTGATTCAGCAGGAGGCATATTCATACAGCCGTGATCGGATTCATTCTACGCCCCGTCCGAGCCGGAGCTATAGCAGGCGCATGGAGGAACCAGCCATATCAAGCAGTGCGCGAGGCCGTGAAGCGGCCCGTGGTAATGACCTGGCAGGTGGTGTTGGAGATGCTCAGGATGTGGTGGACCGGGCCCGGGCACGAAGGGAGGCCGAGTTAGCAGTACAGGATAATGCGGGCCAACTTACACCGGTTCATTCTACAACCTTTGTCGGACCAGGGATCACCTCCGCTTTGGGAGTGCCTTGCTTAATCCCAGCTTTACGTAATGTGCGCCTGCCCAAAGGTTTCAAGGGTCCACGCAAGGTGCCGAATTACACCGCTGATTTACCCCCTGAAGCATGGGTAGAGAGTTATGAGATGGCCATGGAGATGCTGGACGTGGATGAGGCCGCATGTGCAAAATACTTCACCATGATGCTTGAGGGCACGGCTCGTACTTGGTTGAAAAGCCTGCCACCCAATTCTATCAGCTCATGGGCCCAGTTGCGGGCCCGGTTTATACAGAATTTTAAAGATACATGTAAGCAGCCCAAGTCCATAGTAGACCTGGCGGCTTGTGTCCAGGAGGAAGGAGAATCAACGACCCGTTGGGTGCGCCGCGTTTCGGAAATTTTGCACTCATCTGACAGGATTAATGCTGACTCCGCGATCTTAGCTCTGGAAGGCAACTGCCGGTTTGAGCCTCTAAAATTGAAATTGGGACGCATGAAGCGGTTCTATAATGACATGGGAACCCTCATGGCTGCTTTAGTAAAGTATGCCGATTCGGACAGTACCAAGGATCCCGAACCCGATGATGATGAAACAGGGAAGGGAAGGAAGAATAGCAACTCTAAACAGCAGTAGTACAAACCGGCGGGTCATGGAAACGGAGGCAAACGCAAGGCGGAGGGTAGCATGGATTTTGTGGCCAACACTAATGCACAGGACAGGGGGCAGCGGCGTAGAGGTAAAGCGGCGGATCGTAATGGGACCCCCAATCCTAACGCAAGTCGTTTGAATTATTTGTTGAATCAGCCTTGCCCAAAGCACGGGACGAAAGAGACACCAGCTAACCACCTTTGGAAGGATTGTTATATTATGCGGAAGTTTAAAAACTCTAATGCCTTCCTGTATGACCATGGGTCAGGTGGCGGTTCAGGATCCGGTTTACACGGCCCGGGTCACGATGGAGCTTCCGGTTCAGGTTTCAATCAGGGCGGTCACAATAGCCAGAGTAATCAAAACGGCCAGCAGCAGCAGCAGGAGTCAGGTTATCAGAGCCAGCCAAAGCAGTTGAGCAATGGGCAATACCATGTCTTCACAACTGGCTTGGATAGGCGCGACCGAAAACTCCACAAGCGAGCGGTGAATTCTGTTGAACCGGGCTTACCACGTTACTTACGCTGGTCAGAGCAGCCCATCGTGTGGAGCAGAGAAGATCACCCGCCACGGGTTGATAATCCGGGCCAGTTAGCATTAGTAGTGGACCCTCAGGTGGGGGGTTATAAGTTCACCAAGGTGCTCATGGATGGAGGAAGCAGTATTAACATACTATACTATGAGACATTCTGGCGCATGGGGCTAACAGACAAGGATCTCAGACCGTCGAATACGGTATTCCATGGTGTTGTGCCAGGCAAATCTGCATATCCTGTTGGCAAGATAACCCTAGATGTGGCTTTTGGGGATGAGCACGATTCTCGGTCGGAAAAATTAAACTTCGAAGTGGTGAAGATCCGGAGCCCGTATCACGCCCTGTTTGGGCGACCGGCTTATGCCAAGTTCATGGCGCGGCCTTGTTATATCAATTTACATCTCAAGATGCCGGGTTACAGGGGGACGATAACAGTTCACGGGAACCGTAGGATCGCTTTGGAATGCGAAGAGGGTGATGCGGCTTATGCAGAGTCAGTCTGTGCCACGGAGGAGTTGAAGTATTATAAGGACAATGTTGATCCGGCAGATATGACCCCTTTAAAGAAGCCAACTACAGAGCATGATTCAGATCTGAAGTTCAAATCGGCAGCTGAGACCAAGCTTGTTGACTTCGTGCCCGGTGATTCGTCCAAGCAGTTCACTATCAGTGCCAACCTGGATCCCAAATAGGAAGGCGCGCTCATCGAGTTCATCCGTGAGAATCAGGACATTTTTGCATGGAAGCCGTCTGACATGCCAGGTGTACCGAGGGAACTCGCTGAGCACACTCTTAATGTGGATCCTAAGTATAAACCGGTGAAACAGTTCCTCCGCCGGTTTAACGAAGAAAGGCGCAAAGCCATTGGAGAGGAAGTGGCCATGCTTTTAGCAGCTGGTTTTATTATTGAGGTGTTCCATCCAGAGTGGCTTGCTAATCCGGTGTTGGTTCTTAAGAAAAACGGCACTTGGCGTATGTGTGTGGACTACACAGATCTTAACAAAGCATGTCCGGCAGATCCTTTTGCCCTCCCCCGTATTGATCAGATCATTGATGCCACGGCAGGTTGTGAGTGTTTGAGTTTTTTGGATGCATACTCTGAATATCATCAGATCAAGATGGCGGTTAAGGACCAGGAGAAAACATCATTTATTACTCCCTTTGGAGCCTTCTGCTATGTATCTATGCCCTTCGGGCTCAAGAGTGCCCAAGCCATCTATCAACGGTGTGTACAGAATTGCCTGCATGAGCAGATCGGCCGCAATGTGCACGCCTATGTGGATGATATTGTAGTAAAATCAAGACAGAAGGAGACGCTGGTGGATGATTTGAAGGAGACCTTTGACAACTTGCGAGCTTACAAGATGATGCTTAATCCGGCCAAGTGTGTTTTTGGTGTTCCGGCAGGCAAGTTATTGGGTTTTCTAGTGTCTAACAGAGGAATTGAGGCTAATCCGGAGAAGATTGCGGCTATTACATCCCTAGCTAAACCGAAGTGTATCAATGATGTTCAGCGTTTGGCGGGCCGAATTGCTGCGCTGAGCCGGTTTATCAGCCGCCTCGGGGAGAAGGCTATCCCTTTATATCAAATGCTGAGGAAGACAGACAATTTCGTCTGGAGTCCAGCTGCTGATGAGGCATTTGAGGACCTGAAGCGGCGGTTAGCCAACCCGCCTGTTCTTGCCGCTCCGGTCGACAAGGAGCCACTATTATTATACGTAGCGGCCAATGCTCGGGCAGTTAGCGTGGCTATTGTGGTGGAACGCAAAGAGGCAGGCAAGGAATATCCGGTTCAGCGGCCGGTTTATTATATCAGCGAGGTGCTTATTGAATCCAAGCAAAGGTATCCGCATTGGCAGAAGCTAGTCTATGGAGTTTTTATGGCCAGTCGGAAGTTGAAGCAGTATTTTCAAGGGCACCCCATCACAGTGGTCAGTTCAGCTCCCTTGGGTGATATCATACAGAACCGGGAGGCGACTGGCCGGATTGCCAAGTGGGCTATAGAGCTTGGGCCACATGGACTGAAGTACGTGCCTCGGACGGCAGTGAAGTCTCAAGCACTTGTTGATTTCATCAACGACTGGACGGAGTTACAAGCACCAGAGGAGAAGCCGGATCACACATATTGGACTATTCATTTTGACGGATCCAGGCAATTGGAAGGCTCGGGAGCTGGAGTCATATTAACTTCCCCGCGAGGTGATAAATTTTGTTATATTCTCCGCTTAATGTTCCCTTGCACTAATAATGCAGCTGAGTACGAAGCCTTGCTCCATAGCCTCCGGATGGCTAAAGAGATGAATTTAAGCCGGGTTAAGTGCTTTGGTGACTCGGACCTAGTGGCTCAACAGGTGTCTGGCACTTGGGATTCTAAGGACCCGCTCATGGCTGCATATCATCGGGAAGTGGATAATATAGCAGGTTGTTTCAAGGGTTATCAAGTGGATCATGTGGACCGTCGGAAGAATGAAGCAGCGGATGCTTTAAGCCGGTTGGGCTCTCAGCGTAAACCGGTCCCGCCTAACGTCTTTTTGGACGTGTTGCACAACCCGTCAGTCAAGCTCCCAGGTGAGGTGGATTTGGCTATCCCTGATCCGGAGGCTCAATTGGTGGCAGCCCTGCATGTTATTCCAGATTGGACAGTTCCTTATCTTGCGTACATGAACCGGGGGGAGTTACCAGAGGATGAGATTCTGGCCCGGCAGATAGTCCGGCGATCCAAGTCTATGACGATTGTCAATGGTGAATTACATCATTGCAGTGTGTCAAGGGCGTTTCAACGTTGTGTCTCTCCTGAGGAAGGCTGTGAAATCTTAAGAGAAATCCATGAAGGGGATTGTGGACACCACGCCGGTTCGAAGTCTCTGGTGGCAAAGGCGTTTCGTCACGGGTTCTACTGGTTGACAGCGCACGCTGATGCGGAGGACTTGGTTAAACGGTGTGATGGATGTCAGAAATTTTCAAGCCGTGCTCATGTGCCGGCTCAAGAATTGCGGATGATCCCAATAACTTGGCCGTTTGCAACATGGGGGCTAGATATGGTTGGGCCTTTTAAAAGATCCAAGGATAAGAAAACCCACCTTTTGGTGGCAGTTGACAAATTTACCAAGTGGGTTGAAGCGGAGCCTGTCAGCAAGTGTGACGCAGCAACAGCGGTGCAGTTCATCAAGAAGGTGATTTTCCGGTTTGGTTTTCCACACAGTATTATTACTGATAATGGTACCAATTTATCTAAAGGCGCTATGAAGGAGTTCTGTGAACGTGAGCACATCCGACTTGATGTATCATCAGTGGCACACCCCCAGTCCAATGGACAGGCAGAACGAGCTAATCAGGAAATCTTGCGAGGCATCAAACCCCGGCTTTTGGTCCCGCTGCAAAGAACACCAGGATGTTGGGTTGAAGAGCTACCATCTGTATTATGGAGTATCAATACTATGCCAAACCGGTCCACAGGATACACGCCATTTTTCATGGTCTATGGAGCAGAGGCAGTTCTCCCTAGTGACATCCGGCACGATTCACCTCGTGTGGCAGCCTATGTTGAACCAGACAATGAGACAACACGGCAAGACGCTTTGGACTTATTAGATGAGGAGCGTGATATAGCGGCTGCCCGTTCGGCGATTTACCAGCAAGATCTTCGTCGCTATCACAGTCGCTGGGTTAGAACCAGAACTTTTCAAGAAGGAGATTTGGTGCTTCGACTCATCCAAGATCAAACGGATATGCACAAGTTATCCCCACCTTGGGAGGGACCTTTCGTGGTCAGCAAAAATTTGCACAACGGGTCGTACTATCTGATTGATATTCGAGGGCATCAAGACTCATGTACATCAGAGGAGGAGACCAACAGGCCGTGGAATATAGCTCATCTTCGGCCTTACTATACTTGAGCCATCAGCTCTATCTATGTACATATCATGATAATGTATATATTATCTTTGATATACCAAACCGGAGCCTCAGCTAAAGCGGGGTCTCTGTCTTTCTCATCATGCGAGGTTACACGGAGTGGTTCTGTTTAAAGCGGCCTCCGGTTTACCCCTTGAAATTTGTTTTTTATATATCACTGGGGGCCTTGGTCGTGTCCGAACCAACGAACACCCTTTGATAGGCGATAGCCACCAGATCATTTGGGGACTTGGTCAAGTTTGAACCAGTCACGCCTCTTGGTCGGCCTAAGGCCACAAAATCACTTGGGGGCATGGTCGGGCCCGAACCATTGCCACGCCTCTTGATCTGGCATATATGCCACGAGTCATTTGGTGACCTGGCTGACTTGAATCATTGTCACTCCTATTGGGGGCCTTGATCCTGTCCGACCATGGTAATACCATCTGAACAGCTCAGTATAGCATATTGTTGCAAATGGTTTTTATCATTGCCTTTGCTTCCATGTTGTTTTCATGTTTTGTTCGTTCTTTGCTTTTGTTGGATTTCTTTTATGTCAACAAGCATATTTTTTCCGTTCAGACAATAATTTTTGATCCCCCTTTAAAACCGGAGGAGCCTGTCTGGTTTACCTTTTCCCTGTTAACATCATGGAGTAACCAGGGGGCTCGTATTAAGTCAGTACGGTCTGTCCAGGAGCTACTTTCTCCCTTTTTTGACGGTAATGGTTTATAAAAACCACCGCTTCAGGCTTGGCTAAAGCCAGCTTTATGATCAAACATGGCAGGTATTTATGTATCATCTATTTGTTGTATTACTGATACACATATCAAGATCATAATCCGGCCGACGGTATAACCGCCACCGAAGTTCAAATTTTTCTGATGGCAGGAAATATGAATTAAAGTTTTTCAAGCAAAAGCTTCAGTACTTATACACGAAGGCATATTCCAGGCAGGAGTTTTAATTATCCTATTACAAAGCAGCATGGTGCTCAAATAAAATCATTGTTTTTGTGGAAGGATGTTGCAAACAGTTCTTCAAACCGGCTTCCGGTTCAAGCCTGCTCCTCATCTTCCGCCGCTTCAGCTTCCTTGTCTCTACCCATTGGCTGGAAATCAACAGTGGTCCAGTCGATTCCCATTAAAGCTTGGAAAACAGCCTCTTCATGAATCAGGGAAGACGGTTCAATATCAGGGGCGTAAGTGTGCTTACGGATTGGAGGAATCAGATTCTCCGCTTCAAAAGTTGGGGCAGGCACTCGCTTGTTTTGATTATTATATTGCGCTTGATAATGCGTCAAATCTGCCTCTTCAGCTAGCTGGCAAGCCATTGGGTGCACTGCACGGTTTATGGCCCTTAAATCTTCTTCGTTGAATTCAGAGCCATCTTCTTTCAGACTGGGATAGCCTTGAGCTGCTTCCACAGGATCAAAGTCGGGCACCCATGCCTTTGCCCGGATTAAGGCATTAATTGCTCCGGTTCGGGCAGCGGATTTTTTCAGCTCCTCAATCCGGGCTGGAAGCATTGACAACTTGCTAAGAGTGTCCTGGATTAAAGAGGGCGCTGGGTTGTTGGGAGAAGCTGTGGTGATGATTCGTTGGGCTCCGGTATACAATTGTTCCACCAAGGTGTAGGCAGCTTTCAATTTCTTCCGCACATCATTTCCTAAATGCCCAATACGTGTGCCTACAACAAGATTGGAATAGTCTCAAACCGGATTTACGATACAGCAGATTCAAATTTATCACAGAAGTTACAAGGAGCTTACCAAAGATTGCAGCAGTCATGGAGTGTATTTGCCGCTGCACGGCCGTTAGTTCGTCCACCACCGGCTTAAGGGCCGCTTCAGCATTTTCTGCTCTTTTGGTTAAACCGGCCTTCTCAGTGGCCCAGTCAGCCCGCTCTTTCTTGAAGCTTTCTTTCATCCGTTCCGCAGTGCTCAAAGAGCTGGTTAATTCTTGTTTGGCCTTATCTGTTTCAGCCTGCTGGGTCTTTAGGGCCTCCTGCAAATCGGCAATCTGGTCCTCCCTGATTTTCACTTCAGCTTGCATACAGACGGCATTTTAAGCTTTGCACAGACAATCCAAGAAATGGAAGTATCAACCACATAACAAAAGTTATATGCCTGATACTTGGGGGCTAATGCACCTTCAAGTTTTTGTATATTGCTAGATTACAAAGTCACAAGCTCAATACAAGTATTCAACTTGGCACTTGGGGGCTAATGGCTATTTGATCAAGTTATGTTCTAAGAACAGCTTTTTATTTTTGAGCCCTGGTTTACTTATGCTAAGTTAGACCGGCCCTCCAGGGTTATGCCGACGGATTTCAAAAATGGTCAGGATCAAGTCCCGGTTTGACCAAGGTCACAAACCGGCCCTTGGGGGCTACAAGGATGAATGCAATGGCAGAAAGGAAAGAAGGAATTTACCTCAAAATTATCCCTCATCATTTTGACCAGGCCAGCTTCATAGTCACGGCTAGTGTAAAGCCGGTTTAGATAGCCAAAGTGAAGATCTTGAGCATTCAGAGCGGCGTATGTTTCTAATTCAACATCCCATTTTCCTTTGTTCAAAGGGGAAGAATCCTCTTTGATGGTATGCCTGGTAAGGGTGGCAGGATTCCCAGGTTCAGAGCGGCCTATGCCGGTAATCACAACATCATCATCTTTTAACTCGCCGGTTTGGGTTGGGGCGGCCGGTTTGTCAGCAGGAGTGTGGGATTTCTCAATCTGGACAGAGCTGGCAGGCGGATCAGCAGAGGCTAGAATATGAATAGGACCTTCTTCAGGGATAACGGCGTCTTGCAGAGGAGGATCATTGGGGATATCTTCACAAGTAAACACTTCATGATCAGGTGCTTGGTCATGTTCTGGGGCCACATCTTCTTCAGCCGCTCTATCCAGGCGGGCCTTCTTGCTTGGTTTCGGTTTAGCCCTGAAAGAAAAATAAAAAATCAAGGAAAAGTGTAAGCCATTGCGCAGTATACTAGAAGCATATGTTCGGTTTAACTTACCCAGCAACTGTTTTCAAAGGTGGTAGCTGGGTGGCCGACGATTCACCAGATGATGAATGAGAAGTGACCTGATAATCAGAGTCGGATGGATTAAGAGGTTGATGGAAGAAACCTGCTTTACGATTTAAATCAATAAAAAGGTCGGAGACCTCGGAGCAGCGTTTTCGAACCGGACTATTTGGTAAACCGGCAGAGGTAACTACCTGGCCACTGTGCCGGGTTGTGCGGCGAGCTTCGTGTTGCTGGGTCTTCATAAGAAATTGGGAATCCAGATAAGCAAGAGGATGAGAAAATTTAATTTTCCGGTTTGCCCGGCGAAATTTTGGCAAAGGCAGGATTTCTGAATCGGAAGAGAGAATGGTTACCTCAACGAAACCCGCATTTCTTTCATTTTCTGAATGGCCATACCGCCCAGTTCGGTATTAGGGCCGTCAGTGAATTCAGTACGGCGGTTCAGATGAAAGAGATCTCTAAATAACTCGACTGAAGGTTCCTCTTGAAGGTATGCCTCAGAAAGTACTTGAAAGTGACATAGATTGGTGACGGAGTTGGGGCCAATATCCTGTGGACGGAGTTGAAAATTGGCTAACACATCCCGGTAAAATTTAGAGCCGGGCGATTTGAAGCCCCGGGCCATGTGATCTGCAAAAACCACGACCTCTCCTTCCTGGGGCGTAGGAGGACATTCATCTCCAGGAACCCTCCAGTGAATCGTATCTTTGCTATTCAAAGCGCCGATCAGGACTAGATTGTTCAGCTGTGATTCTGTGACACGGGAGGGAACCCAGTTGCACTCGTACACTTGTTTGGCCATAACGAGATCTACAAGAAATAAGTGATCTGGTTCAAGGTCATGCCGGATAAAAAGGTGTTGATCTAATTACGGTAAACCGGAGGCAGTACCAATAAACCGGTCTTCTACAACGCAGCATCAGATGGATTCTGGCGGTTCAACCAGGGGACTAATGACATATATGCCGGTTTAGCAATTTTTTCTCTATGGTGAAGTTAAACCGCCTGGCCTAAGCATCGGAAGCAATTGAAACTATGGACAACTAGTCATGCAGAAACAAGTTTCACAAAATCAGGTTACAGCCGCGGATCTACAGCAAGCTCATAAAAACAGGAAATATTTCGAAGACTAAGGCGGAAACAGAAGTGAACCATTGAGCGGATATATGCGGGAGATCTATGCGCTTGGATGAGAAATAGCAGGTGGATGCTAAAGGGATCGCTACTAAGCACAGCAAGAATCCACAGATGCATTCAAGGTCAGAGAACAGCCATGAACGCGCAATGAACATAGCAAGAACATGGAACCCTAAGAACAGATCTAGGTTAAGAAGGAGAGAAGACTTATCGAGAACGGAGAATATGCGGAAAGACGCCGCAACACTCTGGTACGTTCAGGTTGATGCAGCGGCCCGAGACGAGGCAGAGGTCGACGGTGGTGGCGGAGCTGCAAAGCTGGCGACGTGAGGAAGAAGAAGAAGGGACGAAGGGGAAGAGAAAGGAAATAACCCTTCGGTCTTATTTATAAGGCAACCGAGCTAGGTCAAACGCGCGAATCCAGGAGTTGTTATTAAGAGGGCGTTATGAACTTCATAATGACGTCATGCCGGTTTACAGTAACCAAAACTAATGACGTCATGCCGGTTTACAGCAACTAAAAATAATGACGACATGGAGATTTGCCAATTAACAGAAGATATCCAAGACGCAAGATGGTGTGAAGGATTGACATGAACCAGTTCAAATCAATCTGGGGCCTAATGTTGGGGATATTACCACTAGGTGTAAACCGGCCTACTTGGGCCGAGTTAACTCCATTAGTGGCGTAAACAGATGAAGGCCCAAGGCCTGTAGTCGGTTAGAGCATGTAGCCGTAAACCGGCTTGATGTATGACTTGTATTATAAGTAAGGAATAGAAAGATAGCAATCGGAGTACGAGTATGAACCGGTTAGGACTCTATGGACCGACGGGCGCCACCCGTGTATATAAGGGGGCGACCCGGTGCCGGTTCAAGGGAGACAACCACAACTCGAGCCTAGGCGAAGCTTGTTTGCTCCCTAGCCATCGAGATCATATCAATTCCATCACAACTAGACGTAGGCTTTTACCTTCATCGAAGGGGCCGAACTAGTATAAAATCCTCGTGTCCTTGTGTCCGCTTTAACCCCTTCAAGTAAACTCGTAGCGATGGCTCCACGACTAAGTCCTTTCGCTAGGACATCTGCCGTGACAAATCCACGACAGAGCCCAAGAACGTATGGGCCGTCAATAGGCCGAAAGCTAACACGGACTGGAAACGGCCCATGTAAATCACGGGCCATTAACGGGTATAAAGAAAATTACTGTTCATTATGGGCTAGAGTCACCGTGGGCCTGTAAAGGGCCGAAAGATACGAAGGCCTCATATGGGCCGAAAGACGTCGTGGGCCATACATGGGCCGAAAGTGAAATGGGCTGGTGTTATATTCGACGGCCCACATGACGTTGTTGGGCCGATTTCCTTTAGTGCCTAACGGGCCGTAAAATGGGCTATTTGCGAAGAGACCGTTAATAGGCTTTTCATGGGCCAGCCCGTTAACTTTTGACCAAGTCAAACGGGCCGGCTTTGTATGCTAAATGGGCCAGTGGTGGGCTGTGGCACGTGTTGACATATCATAGGCGCCTATCTGACCCACTGACGAGCTGACACGTGTTTCATCCGGCCAATAAGAATTTTACACGTAGAAATTTCCCATTGGTCGGGGCTGTTAACGGGTTATCGGATCCAAAACCCGACCCGATAGCTTAGCGGCGTTCCGTTATGGTGGATGCCACGTGTCGGTCACCCTTGACGAAAGCACTTCTGTGACGCGCAATTTATCGTCATGGAAGTGGACACTTCCGTGATGATAATTTTGGTAATGTCATGGAACACTTCTACGATAGCACAGGTATGACTATCTTGATTCTGTCATAAAATCGTCATGGATGTACATGCCTGACAGAAAACACGACCTACTATGACAAACATGTATCATCACGGAAGTGTATTTTTTTGTAGTGATTCTTTGATTGTGGGTTATCAAGATCAACAGCAGGTTCAATATCAACACCATTGTTTTTGCTAGGTTGAGCGTCAACATGAACATTATCATTAACATTATCACTAGGTTCATGTTCATCACCTGATTGTGTTTCAGCATCAGAGATAGAAATATCATTGGGATTCTCAGGTGTGTCTATAGTAGGTTCACTAGAAGCATGCAAAGTTCTATCATTTTTCTTTTCTTCTTTTTAGAAGAACTAGGTGCTTCTAACTTATCTCTCTGAGAATCTTGCTCGATTCTCTTAGGGTGGTCGTCAGGATACAAAGGTTCCTGAGTCATTCTACCAGTTCTAGTAGCCACTCTAACAGCAAAGTCATTTTTATTATTTAATTCATCAAGCAAATCATTTTGAGCTTTAAGTACTTGCTCAGCTTGAGTAGCAACCATAGAAGCATATTTGCTAACGAGTTTAAGTTCACCTTTAACTCTAGCCACATTGTCGCTCACGCGTCCTATCTCGAGAGCATTATCCTTTAACTCTCTACCAACATAAGCATTAAAACTTTCTTGTCTAGCCATAAAGTCATCAAATTCATCTAAGCATGGGCTATGAAATTTAGTAGAGGGGATTTCAACTTTATCATATCTATAGAGAGAATTTACCTTTACTACATGTGTCGGGTTATCAAGACAATGTGGTTCTTCAACATGCGGTAAATTAAGACCATGTATTTCTTCAATAGGAGGTAAATTCTTAACATCTTCAGATTTACCTTTTTCTTTCATTGATTTCTTTGCCTCTTGCATATCTTCAGGACTGAGAAATAAAACACCTCTCTTCTTCGGAGTGGGTTTACGAATAGGCTCAGGAGTTGGCTCAATTGGTTCAGGAATTGCCTCAGGAATTGTCTCAGGAAGAGTCCAATTATTTTCATTAGTCAACATATTATTCAATAATATTTCAGCTTCGTCGACTGTTCTTTCCCTGAAAACACAACCAGCACAACTATCCAAGTAATCCTTGGAAGCATCAGTTAGTCCATTATAAAAGATATCAAGTATTTTATTTTTCTTAACAGGATGATCCAGCAAAGCATTAAGTAACCGGAGAAGCCTCCCCCAAGCTTGTGGGAGACTCTCTTCTTTGATTTGCACAAAATTGTATATTTCCTGCAAGGCAGCCTGTTTCTTATGAGTAGGGAAATATTTAGCAGAGAAGTAATAAATCATATCCTGGGGACTACGCACACAACTAGGAGCAAGAGAATTATACCAAGTCTTAGCATCACCCTTTAATGAGAACGGAAATATCTTAAGAATATAATAATAGCGAGACTTCTCATCATTAGTAAACAGGGTGGCTATATCATTCAACCTGGTAAGATGTGCCACAACAGTTTCAGATTCAAGGCCATAAAAAGGATCAGATTCAACTAAAGTAATAATCTCAGGATCAACAGAGAATTCATAATCCTTATCAGTAACACAGATAGGTGAAGTAGCAAAAGTAGGGTAAGGTTTCATTCTAACATTAAGAGACTGCTGCTTCCATTTACCTAACAATTTCTTAAGATCATATCTATCATTGCAAGCAAAGATAGGTCTAGCACCTTCTTCATTCATAACATAACCCTCAGGAACAACAGGCAATACATAATCATTGGGAGAATTTTCATCACCACTATCATCTATAATAGCATCTTCAATAATTTCATTACCCCTAACTCTAGCAAGTTGTTCATCAAGAAATTCACCTAATGGCAAAGTAGTATCACGCACAGAAGTAGTTTCATCATGCATAGCAAAAGTGGCATCATCAATAACATGCGACATATCAGAATTCATAGCAGTAACAGGTTTAGGTGTCGCAAGCTTACTAATAACGGAAGGAGAATCTAGTGCAGAGCTAGATGGCAGTTCCTTACCTCCCCTCGTAGTTGAGGGAAAAATCATAGTTCTGTCGTTAGCATAGCAAAGTCATAGCAACATCAATCTCAGAACATAGTGGATACTAGGGATCAAACCCTAACAAAACTAACTCGATTACATGGTAAATCTCATCCAACCCATCACCGTCCAACAAGCCTACGATGGAATTACTCATGCACATCGGTGAGCATCATGAAATTGGTGATGGAGGATGGTTGATGATGACGACGGCAACGAATCCCCCTCTCCGGAGCCCCAAACGGACTCCAGATCAGCTCTCCCGAGAGAGATTAGGGCTTGGCGGCGGCTCCGTGTCGTAAAACGTGATGAAACTTTCTCTCTGATTTTTTTCTCGCCGAACGTGAATATATGGAGTTGGAGTTGAGGTCGGTGGAGGTCCAGGGGGCCCACGAGATAGGGGGCGCGCCCTACAGGGGAGGGGGCCTGTCTCGTGGATAGGGTGTGGGCCCCCTGGTGTATTTCTTTCGCTCAGAAATTCTTATTAATTCCAAAAAGTGCCTCCGTGAATTTTCAGGACATTCCGAGAACTTTTCTTTTCTAGACATAAAACAACATCATGGCAGTTCTGCCGAAAACAGCGTCAGTCCGGGTTAGTTTCATTCAAATCATGCAAGTTAGAGTCCAAAACAAGGGCAAAAGTTTTTGGAAAAGTAGATACGTTGGAGACGTATCAATCTGGTTCTTCAATAGGCGGTATATTAAGACCATGTATTTCTTCAATAGGTGGTAAATTCTTAACATCTTCAGCTTTAATACCTTTTTCTTTCATTGATTTCTTTGCCTCTTGCATATCTTCAGGACTGAGAAATAAAACACCTCTCTTCTTCGGACTGGGTTTAAGAGTAGGCTCAGGAGTTGGCTTGATTGGTTCAGGCATTGCCTCAGGAATTGGCTAAGGAAGAGTCCTATTATTTTCATTAGTCAACATATTATTCAATAGTAATTCAGCTTCGTCGACTGTTCTTTCCCTGAAAACACAACCAACACAACTATCCAAGTAGTCCTTGGAAACATCGGTTAGTCCATTATAAAAGATATCAAGTATTTCATTTTTCTTGAGAGCATGATCAGGCAAAGCATTGAGTAACCGGAGAAGCCTCCCCCAAGCTTGTGGGAGACTCTCTTCTATGATTTGCATGAAATTATATATTTCCTGCAAGGCAGCTTGTTTCTTATGAGCAGGGAAATATTTAGCAGAGAAGTAATAAATCATATCCTGGGGACTACGCACACAACCAGGAGCAAGAGAATTATACCAAGTCTTAGCATCACCCTTTAACGAGAACGGAAATATCTTAAGGATATAAAAATAGCAAGATTTATCATCATGAGTAAACAGGGTAGCTATATCATTCAACTTGGTAAGATGTGCCACAACAGTTTCAGATTCAAGGCCATAAAAAGGATCAGATTCTACTAAAGTAATAATTTTGGGATCAATAGAGAATTCATAATCCTTATCAGTAACACAGATAGGTGAAGTAGCAAAAGCAGGGTCAGGTTTTCTAGCATTAAGAGATTGCTGCTTCCATTTAGCTAATAATTTCTTAAGATCATATCTATCATTGCAAGCAAAGATAGCTCTAGCAGCTTCTTCATTCATAACATAACCCTCGGGAACAACAGGCAATTCATAATCATTGGGAGAACTTTCATCATCACTATCATCAATAATAGCATCTTCAATAATTTCATTCCCCCTAACTCTAGCAAGTTGTTCATCAAGAAATTCACCTAATGGCAAAGTAGTATCACGCACAGAAGTAGTTTCATCATAAGTATCATGCATAGCAGAAGTGACATCATCAATAACATGCAACATATCAGAATTCATAGCAGTAGGAGGTTTAGGTGTCGCAAGCTTACTCAAAACAGAAGGAGAATCTAGTGCAGAGCTAGATGGCAGTTCCTTACCTCCCCTCGTAGTTGAGGGAAAAAATCGTAGTTGTGTTGTCTTTCAAGTTCTTCATAGTGATCAACAGATATAAATCCCAAGTGACTCAAAGAATGGAGCTATGGTCCCCGGCAACGGCGCCAGAAATTAGTCTTGATAACCCACAAGTGTAGGGGATCGCACCAGCTTTCGAGGGTAAAGTATTCAACCCAAATTTATTGATTCGACACAAGGAGAGGCAAAGAATATTCTTGAGTGTTAGCAGTTGAGTTGTCAATTCAACCACACCTGGAGTATTCAAGGAGAGATGTAGCTATGCTGAAGTATTCAAGGAGAGATGTAGAGAGAAATGAAAAGAAACACTATGCATGTGAAGAAAGGTGGGTCCACTGTAGAGTGTAGCCTCCGTTGGCTAGAAACTTTCAGCAATGGTGGTCTGGTTGATTTCTGATTAAATTAATAGCTGAGGCAAAATCAGGGTGATGCCCCCATTGTACATGCCCTAAGCGATGACGACGGGTGCAATTCTCTTTGCCTCCTCTAGATTGTGCTGACGGCACAACTACTTCCGTGGTTGGTAAACAAGGAAATCATTTGATTTGATCAAAGGCTGCATCGCCGGCATTATACATCAACCTTAAGGTATGTCACTACTATGTCTTTGTGAATTGTTTGGATTCTTTACCACATATGTCACGTGGTAAGGCACGTCACTACTAGATAATACCTCGATGTTGCTACACAAATTAATTGCAATATTATTGATTTAACAATGTCTCAGTCATGTAAGTTTTCTTTGAGGGATTTAGGCACATCAAGATTCATATCGCGTGGGCAGGTTTGTTTGCTCTTTGCCAAAGAGAATCCCACCATGGCTGGATGTGATGGGATGTTTTCCTTTTTCCTTTGCTTGTTGGTCTGTGTGTGGAACGACCCTGGTGCACAGGCCTCTTACAATTTGTTTTCAGGATTTTTATTAGGTCCCATCACAGTGCGTGTTTTTGGGTTATTGTTGTCTAGTTCATTATCTTTTCTTTTCCTTCTTATTCCTCTTATTTATATGGTTCCCAAGGCAACAAAGAAAGCCATTTTGCAACAATGCAAGAAGCGGCTAGGAAAGATGTGGAGAGGGCATTTGAAGTGCTCCAAACTCGTTGGGAAATTGTTCGTGGAGCTGAATGACATGGGATACAGAGACTTTGTGGCAGCTGATGATATGTTCTGTCATTTCATGCGATAGGATTGTCGAGGACGAGGGTGATGAGTTTGCCCAAACCAATGATTTTGACAAATCTAAAGAACAAGTCCACATCTTGGAACAACAAGGTGCACATCAGTTTATCAATTTTCTACAGATGCATGAGAATCTTCAAGACTATCAGGTGCATGCACGTCTACTCAGTGATCTTGTGAAGTATATGTGGACACACAATGAAAAGTAAAGAGGTAATGTTTGAATTGTGGGCTTCAAATAAATATTATGTTCCAACTAAGTATTTTCGCTACCAACAAATGTTTATTCAGGTGTGATATTCACGTGTATGATGGATGTGCATGGATTTGAGGGATTGCATTTGGTGAGTGCAGCTGCCTGGCAGCCAATATAAGGGGACCGAGGCCGTATGTGGATGCGTCTACGGATGTTTAGAGGGCCGTATTTTCCAAGCCCAACTGTTGATGCTCTTAGTTAGTGTTTTTTTAAGTTTAAAACCTTTTTTTAGAATCACCGGGGGGAAGCTCCCCCACCTGAATATATTACTCAAAGGACTATCATGGCAGTAAGTACAGAATTACATAGGCACGGTGCAATGTGCAGAGAGGTAGGAGCGCCACGAGAAGACGTCCTCCTTGTCTTGTGTTTCCACAAGACAATGAGACCAGAGATCCAAAACAGAAACAAGGCTCCTAAGGGTTATTACAGAGCATTGATCCACCGTCCTAAACACCATGTCATTACGTGCTGCTCAGATCATCCATAATAACGCCAAGAGGGCCGAGGGCCATGCCGTGGTGGAGAGGTGAGGAGGGATATTGACGTACCATAGGTCTGCAATGTCATCGGTTTGTGGCATGAGCCCAAATCATTGCCAAATCCTATTAGCAAGAGGGCATGTGATGAAGAGGTGGCTGGAGTCTTCTGTAACCTAGCACACCGGTGGCATATATCTGAATCAATTATATGCTTGTGTGCAAGATTGACCCTAGGCGAAGACTTTAAGCTTCCGAGGATCCTTGGCACTCCAAATGAGAGGAGCAATGAGATCGTTATCTGGCCGAGCCATGAGGGCACCGTATGCATGCTTGGTGGTGAAGCCAATGACATGTTGTAGGAACCGTTGATCTTCCCCCGCCGAGGGCATGAAGTCCTGCAAAATAGCCACAAGCGACACAAGCTCTTGTTCTACCGTGAGAGAGAGACGATTACGGAGGTTAGCTTGGATACCGAAATGCAAGTTGTTAGCCACTTTAACCAGCTCTGAGGTGGTATATGGAAATAGCTGGGGGAAGGTGATGGCAAGGGGTTGTGGAGCCAGCCAAGTGTCCAGCCAGAAGTAAGTATGTGAGCCATTGTTTGTTAGCACGAACGTGATATTTTGTAGGGTAGGGATTTGCTATGAAATTGTGCGGCACGAAAAAGAGGTTTGAGGGGATGAGGAGACTAGTGCGTTAGGGTGTTGGAGATCAAGCCACTCAAGCCAAGGTGTATGTGCATTGGAGAGTGATTTGGTAGCAAATTTCATAAGGAGGCAGTAGTTTTGAACTTGCAGGTTTTTGAGCCCTAAACCACCGATTTTTTTTGCTAAGCAAACATTTTTCCATGCAACAAGACATTGAACACCTGAGCAAGCATCGTCTCCTGCCCAAAAAAAGGCCCTTCTCAGAGAGTCCAATGTTTTGATTGTTTTCTTGGGGATGTAGAACACAGACATGAAATGGGTGAGGATTGAGTCCATAACTGCGGAAATGAGGACGAGATCGCCTTTATCGAGTAGTTTGGCACGCCAGCCTGTAAGTAATTTCCTAGAACGTTCTACCAAAGGGTTGAAGGCATTGGTGAGAGGCTTAGTCGGGGCGAGAGGAAGACCGAGATAAGTTTGAGGGAAGGAGGCGCATTAGCACCCCATGGTGAGGGCAATGGCAGCAGTCTTGGATTCGTCTGTGTGTAGAGTGGCTAGGGTAGTTTTGGAGAAGTTGATGGCGAGGCCCGTGGCGTGTGCAAAATTGTTTAGGATCACTTTGAGGGCTGCGGCGGCGGCAGGAGAGGCGGCAGCAAAGATGAGTGTATCATCAGCGTATTGGAGGACAGTGGGAGGCAAATGGGAGAAGATGGGGTGGCTCCGAATACTATGCCTTCGAACTCTGCATAACATTTCAAAGCATACAATCACTTTGTAAGCATAAGATCACATGTTAAAAGTTGATGCAAGGCAGCAAAAGAAATTAACAAGAAGTACAAAACTTTTACAACTGCGGCAGACGAACTTAGCTAGTGACTGTTCGAGCTTGCTAGATCTGGATCGAGTCGCAATAATATAGGGCGTGTTTGGTTGCCCGCATGCAGCCCAACCAGGCACGTGCGGGATGTGCGCGGCCTGTTTGGTTGGCTGGGTTGCATGCGGTTTGAGGCCCGCACGAACCTCAAAGTAGCCCGCAGCCTGGCCCGACGGAAACTGCCGAATCGGCAGTTCCTCGCGAGCCTGGCCCGGCACGGCCGCGCGTGCAGGGCAGTTGCATGCCTTGGGCAGTGTGGGAGACGGAGGCGATGTCTCATTACTTGCCCCCACTCTCCTGTCACCGCCCCAGGCACACTGTTCCCACCGCTCCCTCTCTCTCCCTCACCGCCCCTCCCTCTCCTCTCCTTTGCTCTGATGGCTCCGCCAGGCCCACCGCCGCGCCGCCCTCTGACCCCGGTCGACCAGCGCATCGCCAGCATCCAGGAGCGCTGGCTGGCTGGGCTCCAGAACTCGGGCCACGACTTGGCGTCGGCGCTGCGGGCGCCGTCCCCCATCTGCTGCCGACCTCCTACACGAGCACAGGCCCATGCGGTGCTAGTCGCTCTTGCTCCGCCGCCGATTCTGGACCTCCTGGTCCTGGGCTTGGAACCGGCGTCGTCGACGGAGCCGCCCCTTCTCGGGACACCATTGGTCCTGGGGGTTTTCTTGACCCCCGTCCAAGGGTTTTCTCCAGCCGGCGGGCCGTCCTTCTCGACCTCTAGCATGGCGTTGAGCACGGGGTCGATGCCGCAGGCCGTCGCCGGGACCGGCTTGTCCTCTGCTCCGCCGCCTCTATCGTTCCCGCCGAGGTTTTCACCCCGGCCTCGGTTCGCCGCGGCTGCGCGTGCTCCGGTGAGTCAAATCCCCTCAAATCTTGCTCCTAGATATAAATTAGCGATTAATGTCTTAGGCATGTGCTAGGATTGATAGGATTCTAGCAAATCCGATTGGATGCGATCCCAATCGGACTGATTTGTTCTTGTTTTGTATAGTGCTTGTGCTATTGCTTGTGTTCATGCTAGAATTCTAGTAGTTGTGTTACATGCTAGATTCATGTTCATGCTAGAATGCTAGAATCATGCTAGTCTGAGTGCTACTACATGCTAGATTTGTGCTACATGCTAGTAGTTGTGTTCATGCTCGAATCATGTTCATGTTGAGTGATGAATGCTAGAATCATGTTGACTGATGGCATGTTCATGTTAGGATCATGTCCTTGTTTCATGTTGCATGTTGAAGCTAGGGTTTGTGCCATGAGTGGATGTTATACGTGCATGTAGTAGGACGATTTTAGGATGGTCCCAAATCTGCATGGCTACACATGGGTGCAATTGGCACTTGTTGTTGCTATTTTTAGATGTTTCCTTGTTTAGGATAGTGCAGTGATCAGTGCCAGTTGCAGCAAAGAAGATGCCACTGATCAGTGACTTGCCCAACAACAAGTGTCATTGATAAGTGGCATTTGCCCACTTATCAATGGCACTTGCTGTTGGGCAAAATGGCACTTATCAATGGCACTTGCTATTGGGTAAGTCACTGATCAGTGTCATGGCTGTGCTATTTGGCAAGTCACTAATCGGTGTCATTGATCAGTGTCATTTGCACTACAGCAAGTCGATTAGTGCTCTTTCCCAACACCAAGTGCCACTGATCATTGCCATTTGGCCATGAGCACATGCCACTGATCAGTGGCACTTGCTGTTGGGCATTCTAGCATTCATCACTGATCAGTGGCACTTGTTGTTGGGCAAGTCCACTGATCTGTGGCACTGATCTGTGGCATTTGCTTGCTTGCTTGCTTGTTTGCTTGCTTGTTTGCTTGCTTGCTTGCTTTGTTTGATACTAATACTTGTCATGTTGCCTGACAAGATACTGAAGACTGACTGGGATGTGGCGGGTGGAGGAGCTCAGGTCGTGGCCGGAGCTGAGCGCGCCGAGGATTTCATCCCCACAAACAGGTGGCTCAGGACGGTGGACCTGCCTGGCAGGATTGCCTTCATGAGCGTGCCTCGTTCAAGGGGAAGATCTCCGAGGCAGGGCCACGAGGTGGGAGCCAGGGAGCCGATGAGATTCTACCAGCAGATCAAGGACAACGAGGACCTCGCCATGCTCGTCGTCCCTCCCAAGTTCGTGGAGGTGATGAACACCTGGCTGGTGATCAAGCGGCTCCCGCGCGTGGTCAGGCTCTCGGCCAACATGCACTTTGTGTTCTGGGTGCAGGTCCAGAACTTCGAGGGCCACATGGTGCTTGGCCGGGGGTGGAACTACTTCTGCCGCCGCCGCCGCATCGTCCCCAGCGACCTCGTCGTTGTGCGCATCTCCGGACTCGGACTGAAGGTTCAGATCTACAACCATGACTCGTCGGTGATGTGCAAGTATCATTGCAGCAGGCACAACTGCCTTGGTGCCATCGAGCAGGCTATGTAGTTAAGTTAAGCAGGTGTTAGTGGAGAACTTTTAGGGTGTGTGGCGATCGAGACTTGTGCTGGGAACTTGTTCATATTTTGACCAGGAGCAGCACCCTGGAACATCAGGGAAGGAGTATGCCCCTGCTCTTAATCTAGACTTATGCTATCTAGTTAAGTAGTTTGCTGGCATTTGCTTGCTTGTTGTGTTAAGTTTGCTGCCATTACATTACTTGCTTTGTTTGATCTTACTGTTGTGTTGTTGCTGTTGTGCTGATCATGTGTGGTGGTGAGGCCACCATATTTGAATGGGGTGAGCAGAACACAAACGTTGTTTGTAATCAAATAGCTGAAGTTTGCATCTGCTCACACCCTAAGCACAAATGCGGACAACCAAACAGCAAGGGTAAGTGTCTCTCGATGCGATGCAGGCAATCAAACAGGTTGCATCTGCTGCATATGAGGCTGTTTTTCAGCAACTAGGCTGGCTAGAGATGGACATGCAATACAACTACTATTGCAAACTGCAACCAAACACGTCCATAGTGCATCTACCAGCTGCGTGCACAGAGCTGCCATATCGATTAGTTTACGCCTCCTGGTGTCGAGGCTGGCGCGCACATTACACCGCGTGCTTGGTACTACCTATAGTTTTGTTACTTGCACTCATGGGGCGCGTGGGTGGCTCAAAATTGCCCTCTGCATATCCGTACATGCAGGCATGCATCTTAGCACGTGGCTTCACACTTGATGCGTTCAACAATGGTCCTGGGAAATGAGACAGACCGAATCTAATGCATGGGAAATCTCAATATCCAATGCAATGAGATCGGATGTGTCTGCAACATGTTAGCCAGATGAAGTGGAGACGTGGCAACCTATATAATGTTATATTTTTTTATCTTGCAAGAAAATTAGTACACAGTTTTCTTTTTAATTTTTTTCATATACTATGTCATTTAAATGAGAATTGGCTTAGTCTCGGTGGACTGAGACCTAGACATACACATATATATATGTATACACACAATATAAACATAAATGTTCAGATTTTGTACTCAACAGGAACGTTTCTTCCCCAGAGTGAACCTCCTCAAAAAGTTTGAGATAATTTTTTTAAAATACCAAACTTGTTAGATGAAGCAGATTAACACAATTATTTTATGAATAAAGATACCCAAAGGGCATCTTAGATCTGACTACTGACCAATACAATGGATATAAAAGGCATACTAGTTTTCTTTCTTGTCTAATTAAATGTTGTCCACTGAACTGAAAATTGCACCGAACCACCTATAACGAAGAAAAGCGATATATACAAACGTCCCTGCCATACTAGATTTTGAAGACGGCAATAACCACTTGCCCATTGAGACAGAGATCTAAAGATCGCTGAAGATGCATGGGCTTGACCATCATCTCACAAAGAATAGGTTGCAATTCATCACCATCATTTTAGAAGGTAGAAGAAACTGGACTAAAGACACAAAACAACACAAAAGAAGATGTCGAAGTTGCCACACCAAAAACTAGATGAAAGACACATGACTGCTAAGATTTGAACTCCCAGAATCTGATTGCCACACCAGAATCTGCTAAGATTTAAAGACACATGAACGACTTGTCTTATCATCATTGCCTTACTTTCCATTTTTATTCGTGATTGCCTGAGCTTCCATTTTTATTTTATTGCTTACACGCACACACTGCAGGCTGCTGCAGCTACACTTAGCGACTCAAGCTCAGTCTTGACGGCATTGATCAGGCGATCAAAGCGCATGCTAGTTACCGCCGGCGGTGCACTTGGGCCCCGGGAAGCCATGGTACCAGTCGTTGCAGACACGGCGGGATGAGTCCGACATCGCCGGCTCGCAGCTCTGGCAGGTTGCAGCACACTGCTCGACCTTGTCCATGCAGCGGCACATCGGCGGGAACGACCTGGTGCACAGAGCCATGTCACAGCATTTCCACGGCCTCTCTTCTTCTTCCGCCTTCTTCTTCTTCGCTGTTGCAACAGCCTCCGTGCACATGGGCCCCGGGAAGCCATGCTACCAGTCGTTGCAGACGCGGCGGGATGAGTCCGACGTCGCCGGCTCGCATTTCTCGCAGGTCGCAGCACACTGCTCGACCTTGTCCATGCAGCGGCACAGCGGTGGGAATGACCTGGTGCACAGAGCAAAGTCGCAGCATTTCCATGGCCTCTCTTCCTCTTCCCCCTTCTTCTTCGCTGCCGCCAAAGTCACCGGGTAATCTTTACTAGCACCTTCGGCTTTCGCGATGCCGACGTTGAGGCCGCCGTCGTCGCTGCACTCGGGCCCGGGGTCGCCGGTGTGCAGGTCTTGGCAGACGTGGCGAGACGGGTTGAGCGTGGACGGCACGCAGGCCTGGCAGGTGGACGCGCACTGATCGACCTCGTCACCACACTTGTACACCATCGGGTTCGACTCTGTGCAAAAGGCCCGGTCGCAGCACTTCCACGGCCTGCTCGCCACCATTTCTGCTTGGCCTGCAAGTCCTCAGTTAACGAGCCAAGCTGTGATCAGTTTCTTCGTTCAGCAGCTACGTGAACTGAACTAGGAAAAAAACTGATGGCATGGTCACCTTTGCCCTCGCTCGGCAGGAGAATGGTGCCCACATCGTCGGCGCCGGCGCCCGTGGTGGGGCGGCCGGCGGCGACGAGGAGGGCGGCCTCGAGTGAAAGCATCAGCAGGATGCTAGGAACAATGCATCTCTTCATCGTCTTCATGGCTGGTTACTGAGGTTGCTTGTGTGTTTCAAGCTGTGTAGCCGCGTATATATAGCCGCGTGACAGCCATGAAAACCAACGCGTGGCGCGTCACGGTTAAGTTAATTCCAGAATTAGACACGTAGTGCCACATATGGGTGCTGGACGTTGTGCCACGCATCATGCATGCTTCAGCCATGCAGGCACGAGCAACACGCCCTTCATTATTTCTACCGCGGCATGGATACTCCCTTCGTTTTTATTTACTCCACATATTAAAAATAATATAAACATTTATAATGACAAATTTATATGATGTGAAATTGTATTTTGTTTTCGTCCCTTCTATTTTGTTCTCGTCCATGGCCTCGACCCCTAGTGTAATCATATGCCTTATCAAGCACCTTTTCGCAAATTCGTTGCTCCGTTCAAGTTACTTTGCCCTTCTCTGTAGGCTCTTTTTGCTTTTGTAACATTACTTCCTACGTTAATAATACAAGAAATGAAAGGCATTTGTTAAGAAAACATGTATAGCATTAATAATACAAGAAATGAAAGATGGTGACAATGAGTGCTACATGTCCTGAGATCTCAATGGCTCTATTGGTATATCCTAGCAGATCTTGGACCATATCAAATCCATCAAAATCATCAAGGTCTTTGCTACTTCTTGAGTTTGCGTTGGTTTTTTCCTTGAAGAGAAAAGAGTGATGCAGCAAAGTAGAGATAAGTATTTCCCTCAGTTAGAGAATCAAGGTATCAATCCAGTACGAGACAACGCAGAAATCATCAATATATGCACAAACAATCAAACAACTTGCACCCAACGCGATAAAGGGATTGTTAATCCCTTCACAATTACTTGCAAAAGTGAGATCTGATAGAGATAAACAAACAAAAAATAAAATATTTTGGAGTTTTTTGGTTTATAAGTCAGAAAGTAAAAGATTACAAAATAGTAGATCGGAAACTTATATGATGGAAAATAGACCGGGTGAACAAATAATACGGCGGGTGAACAAATTACTGTCGAGCAACTGATAGAAAAGCACAAAGTTATGACGATATCTAAGGCAATGAGTATGAAGTATAGGCATCACGTCCGTGTCAAGTAGACCGAAATGATTCTGCATCTACTACTATTACTTCGCACATCGACCGACTCCTGCCTGCATCTAGAGTATTAAGTTCATGAAGAACAGAGTAACGCATTAAGTAAGATGACATGATGTAGAGGAATAAATTCAAGCAATATGATGTAAACCCCATCTTTTTATCCTCGATGGCAATAATACAATACGTGCCTTGCTGCCCCTATTGTCACAGGGAAAGGACACTGCAAGATTGAACCCAAAGCTAAGCACTTCCCCCATTGCAAGAATAACCAATCTAGTTGGCCAAACTAAACCGATAGTTCGAAGAGAATTACAAAGATATCAAATCATGCATATAAGAATTCAGAGAAGATTCAAATAATATTCATAGATAAGTTGATCATAAATCCACAATTCATCGGATCTCGACAAATAGACCGCAAAGAAGATTACATCGGATAGATCTCCAAGAACATCGAGGAGAACACGGTATTGAGAATCAAAGAGAGAGAGAAGAAGTCATCTAGCTGCTAGCTATGGACCCGTAGGTCTGAGGTAAACTACTCATACTTCATCGGAAGGGCAATAGAGTTGATGTAGAAGCCCTCCATGATCGAATCACCCTCCGGCAGGATGCCGGAAAAGGTCCCTAGATGGGATCTCACCGGTACAGAAGGTTGCGGCGGTGGAGAAGTGTTTTCGTGGATGCTTCTGCTGGTTTGAGGATATTTCAGAATATATAGGACGGAGAATTAGGTCAGAAGTGTCACGGGGGGCCCATAAGGCAGGGGCGCGCCCTCCCCCTTGTGGCCGCCTCGTGGCTCTTCCGACTTTATCTCCAAGTCTCCTGGGTGTCTTTTGGCCGAAGAAAAATCATCGTCAAGATTTTATTCTATTTGGACTCCGTTTGGTATTCCTTCTTTGCGAAACTCAAAAATAAGGAAAAAACAGAAAGTGGCACTGAGCTCTAGGTTACTAGGTTAGTCCCAAAAATAATATAAAATAGCATATTAATGCATATAAAACATTCAAAACAGATAATATAATAGCATGGAACAATCAAAAATCATATATACGTTGTAGACGTATCAATCTTCCTCATCTTCAAGTAACTCATCAACTTGGTCTTCATCATTGCTAACGTGTTCTCCGTTGAATATTCATTTTGCGTACGAAGTTTGTATACCATACAATAACAAATGGGTTCGAACATGACTAATACTCTACTGGCTTATATTCATACAAGTTTCACAAATGCAACGCCGCTGTAATGTTGACAAGCAAAATCAAAGAATGCATTCACCCCTGAAATGTAATCGCTTGAAAACCTATCAAGCAACCTCATCCAACTCTTATGCATACTATCGTTTCCTGCACAAGCACTCTACAAGTGAAGCAAAATAGTACTAGAAATGTAGAATATAACAACATAACCCCATTAGCTACAAATCATTATTCTTCCGGTAAACACCTCAATCATGAAAGGAATTAGGCTGGCTACGTCAACCATTTTCAGCAAGTCCACCCGATGCGAAGAATTCAGTTTCAAAATTCTCCGTGCAAATGCAAACATATGTCAGACTCGCCTAGGACTGCTGATGATGTGACAAATTAAGTAGCACATGAATGTCATTGTTCACCCTAATATGAATTTTACAATGACTAATACATAATCTGTTGTTTTCGTTGTTTCTTGGTAACAAGAAAATTGAATCCTAGAAATAATGGATTTTCCATGCTCTTTCTCCTGCACAACTTCGGAAAGTAGACTTTTTCGAAAACCTGCAATAGAACTGTAATTGGAATAACTATTTTCGTGTCTTCTTTGAAGATGTCCCTGTGACATAAAAGGAGAAAGGTAAATTTCTCATTTGAGATGCCCTTAGTATAGCAAAAATACAAGTATTGGGAGAAGGGATTGTTATTGTTCTAATATACATGGTGATCCTGAAATTTGTGATAGCAACTTGTTTATGATGACTTTTTGTTTATTTGGTGTTGCAACTTAGAAAATAATTCGGGGCTAGCTTCCTTATGCATGCTTGTTTATAATGTAACATTTTGTTCGGTCGACATCATCACATAAAAAATAGATGGGCCTAACTGATTTCACAATGAATTATCTTGAGTTAGTATGATATTGCACTAAGAGTAACATGATCGGGAAACTATTGTGCCAACTTCATGTACACAACTGCAAATTAATTATGATCTTTCTAGCACTAATTTTTCATAAGTAGAACGAAAATAAATCTTAGTGCGTAAGTTACCTAGCTCATACTTAAGCAGTCCCAACCTACCATAATAAACAACACAAAAAGAAAATCTAATGTTGTACTATCACGTGAACCCATGGTGCTGCTTGTATGCCTTTTCTATCCAATATATATCATACAATACACTTTTCCCAAGCATCCTACATACTAATTAAAAATAAAATAAAACATAATATAAGATCAATAGAACACACCATAGAAATTGCAAGTTCTTGATTCAGGGTCACCTGCTTGGTTACTTCATGTACATTGTCTGTACCTGCCACTCATTAACGTCTGAATCAAGTCAAGAGATCTAACTCAGAGATAAGTATAACCCGTGTCATGGATGATAAGAGCGTCATGAATACTCTTCCAAAAGGGGCACCAGGGAGTAGACCAAATGCAAGACTTGCCTCTCGAGATTTGAACTGAAATAGAATCAATTAGTGGCTCAAGGTACCTTGAGAATAGAAGTCCAAAAAAGCATATTTCGGAACATTAGTAGCATGCCTCCAAAAAGAAGTGGTACATGAGATTTACGATTCTAGAGATGGTATTGTCTTGAGTGATGACAATTTGTATTAAACAAGAAAGTTTATTGACTGCTTCTAGATTTTGAATGCCTAAGCCTCCTTCTTTTCAGGCTTTGTAGATCTCAGACCAAGCATTGATGTAAAGAGGCTTGATTTGATTTTCATCTTGAACCCCAGTCCATGAAAGACTGCATTCATTTTCTTGGAGAATAAAATATTAGACATGTAAAAAAATCGGTAAGGAAGCAAACACAGATTTAATAGGAACTAGTTTGGCAGCATGGGAAAGTTTATTAGCTTTGTACTCACTAAATTTGCTTCTGAACTTATCCAAAACAAAATTATAAGCATGAGATCAATTTCTGGTAGGCATAATAAGAGGGTAGCCTAAGTGTGTGGTAGCAGTAGTCATATCAACCACTCTAAAAATACCTTTAACAATGTCTCTCATGTCATTAGTTACATTTTTTGCTGGAAAAAATAGAAGATTTAGCCCAGTTGGCGGCTTGTCCTGCAATGGCACGAAAATATTGCAAAGTATCCGAGATAGTTATGGCTTCATGGTGAATTGCTTGACGACAGACTAATTTATCTTCTGCAAACATTAGGAGTAAATTGGAGGGCAATCTGGCCTCAGAGTCATACCTTGCAAGTTTCTTTGATGAAGATCCTCCTGCATGCCAGAAGCTAACTCATTGATGGCTATAACAAATAGGTAAGGAGATAAAGGACAATCTTGTCTATACCTCTAGTTGCTCTGAAATCACAATGCAAATTGTCCAATAACTTGATTTATAAGAGCGTCATTCAGAAAATTCCATTCTAATTTATCAAAGGCTTTAACAAGGTCTAGCTGCAACATAAAAGCTTGTTGTTGCAAGGAGGAGAGGATAAAAGAATGGGCAATTTCCTGAGCAATAATAACATTATTAGTAATTCTCCTACCATCAACGAAAGCTTGACGGGCGTCCAAATTTATAACAATAGAACCTGCATTATATATTCACATGCTGTCAATCTTCATGTATCATCAAACATAGTACAACGTAGTTTCTAAGCATTGTGAAATCTAGAACTTAATCATTATATATTTACACGTTGCCAATCTTCATATATCAAGAAACACAGTAAAACACAATTTTTAAGTATTTTGAAATCTAACCTAATACTCATCAGTCGGGGTACTCTTTCACTTCTTCATTTCCTTTTAGCAAGCTCGTGATTCTTTAACCTAGAAAACTTATTGCCTGGTAAGTCTTCTCTTTTGTTGGGATACTTCTAAGTAATTTGTTGGGCTTAAGTCGCGCTTGGTAGGGGCCAATTATTCTTAATTCTATTTAACACATGCTTTCGAGACCTAAAGAAAATTAACATAGGCTTACTCAGTCAGGTTCGATTGAAATGTTGGGGAAGAAGGGAGACGAGACTGGCCCCCACTCGTCTCCCCGTGATTGCGCCCCTGTTGGGAACTTGGGATGGCACTCAATCTGGCCATATAGGCCGCGCTTTTAAGGCCGGCCCGTGGGCACTGATTTATGCCCCGACATGGCATGTGAATATAAGGTCATGGTGGGCCATCGGTCCACCACGACCAAGGTCAATCTACGAAGCCTAGTCTTATGGCCGGCATGGAACGGTCCTTTTATTCGGGGGCCAGCCCGACACAGCATGGCATGCGACCCATTTGGCCCTTTTAGTACTGTTTGGCACCCTTTTGGCCTTTCTAGAGTTATTTTTTATTTTTTTTCTTTTTAACACTGTTTTCACCCTTTTTGTTTTTTACCCTTTTAACCTTTAAAACAAAAGGCTCGGAAAGCCGAAATTGCCTAGAAGGCCAAAATGGCCCAAAAGGCAAAAAAATGGCGTGAGTCGGCCCGCAGCTGTGGCGTGCTGGGCCGCCCCTTTTATCTGGCGTGACATGCCGATCTGCGTCTCGAAACCATGCATCAGGCTGGCACAACACTTCCTTTTATAGTAGGGCCTTCAAAGATCGTGTTTTGCCAGGCCTTTATAATGCTGGGCCGTGCCGGGTCTGGCAGTGCCGTTCATATGGCCTGGTCTGGATGACACTCGACTCAATCCTATAGCTAGACGGGATGCTCAAGTTTTTGCTTGGCGACTAGCCAAGACATCGATCCCAACTGGAGAGGTTAGGAACCACGGGAAGATGACAGATTCACCGGCTTGCTAACTTTGCCATGCGGCGGTGGATACTTGGAGACACTCTTTGTTTGACTGCCATATGTCACAGTGTGTATGGGCACTGGCTGACGAGGAATTGACAGAAGTAATGATTTCAAACCGAACCGCGGATGCTAGATTATGGTTGTTTTGGCTAATGGACACCTCACCAGAGAAGGAAGTTATTCAAATTTTGATTACGCTGTGGGCCATATGGTGGGCACGATGTCGTGCTATTCACGACGATCGGTACCAAAGCCCGCTAAGCACCATGGCCTTCATCACAAAATTCCTGGAGGATCTTGAGTGTACGGCTATGGACAAATCATGCATGAGCAGGGATCTGCATGTGAGGCCCAAGGACATGCATGTAATAGCTGAAAGTTCGAGGACAAGAGCAACAAGGTCAGTTTGGCTCCCCCCAACTGACGTGGATGCGAAACTAAACGCAGATGGAGGCGTGTCCAGATGTGGCAGGAGGGGTGCAGCGGCGGTGATCTGCCGTGACAGAACATGAGTTTTCCTGGGAGCTTCAGCAAGAGTCTTTGATGGCCTCACGGATCCGCCCTCGTTGGAAGCACAAGCATGCAATGAAGCCCTTGCTTTGGTGGCAGACCTTAATCTCAGTTCTATCTGTGTGGCTTCGGATTGTACTGCCGTGATCTCTATGATCGGTTTGGGTGTTCCTTGCCACTTCACATCGGTTTTGAGTGAAATAAACCATCGATCTAGTAGTTTTCATGATATTCGGTTTGTACATGAGAATAGGAAGTATAATGTTGAAGCGCATGCTCTAGCAAAAGCAGCGGTTTCTTTGTCTACCAGGCGCCACCTGTGGCTTGTTACTACGCCCGATATCTTCTGTATCCCTACGAATATCCAGATTTAATAAAGGTTACAGATGCTCAAGAAAAAAAAAGCTGGAAAAATCTAGAATTAATTTACTTTTTTAACCGAGGAAGGATCACGAAGGACCTGGACTCATATGATGGGAACTATACGTGGTCTGGACAGTGACTCATATGATGGGAACTATACGTGGTCTGGAGAGTGGGATCCAAACTCAAACTGGTCCAGGACCAATTTGAAAAGGAGCTGACAACCAGCAGGTTTATCCAGAAATTAATGACTACAACTAGCAAATTCAAGAGAGATCAGGATAAGGACCCGGACCACTCAATCCTGTAGCCTCATCAGGATCGTCCTAGCAAAAAACCCTCCGCCTCCCATTAAAACATGGATGACAGCAAAAGTATGTAATTTAGGGTAAACTGAAAGAAAACATTTTCTTCAACTAATTGCAAATTAGTAATAAACCCCTATTTATGTAATTCAAAACTTTGAGGAGGTACGTACAACTGTAGAAGTCTAGATAATGCTTTGACCATGAAGGTAGTGAAGTTCGCTATATCGATCATAGATGCATATTTCACTAAAGTAAATTACACTTCTACACTATAATTAAATATTTCACATTGTTTTTACTCTCCTAAAAAATCCATTAAACTGGCTATGGTTATATGATTTGAGAAGAAAGCATGGTATGTTATATTTTTGCGGACTATTAAATTAATGTTACACCATTCTTGAATTATTTTCTAGCAATATTATTCCCTTTTGCTTCCAGTTAATGAACTACAATCCAGTACTTCCACGAATTAAATCGTTGTCGATGTCTACACTTACAAGGAAAGAATGCATGCTATGATTGTGGCAATGCGAACAAAGTGTGCTTCTGGCCTTGTTCCTACATGCAACAAGAACGGTGAATACACATGCCATATCCACGTACGGTAAGCAATAAAAAGGAAACAAATGAACGTAAAAGAACATGTTGCAACGTGGTTAACTTCAACACTACAAATCGATATCCACGTTTTTACAACATAAATAATAGTGAACAACTACACCAATACAAATCAAGCCGCCTACCGGAGTACAACAGTCTACAAAAAAAACACAAACATAATGTCAGCGACAATGAATTGACTCATATTCCAGAGCCCTTGTAAATGTTGGTTGCTGGTGATGAATGTGAATCTTGGCTACTATGAAGAAACCAATGGTACGGAAGTAGCGAGGAGAGTATGATGCCTGGCAACGGAAAGGGGCCGTAGAATCGAACATTGGGTCGAGATAGGCAAGCAGGACGTTTAGTGATCCACAAAGTCTAAGATGGATCGAGAGAAGGACCGAAAGGAGAACATTGGTTGTGGTGGGGTGGTGATAGAAAGTAGATTGATTGCTATGCAGCGAAAGCCGGATCGGGAGTAGGGCACGACATATGCTAGATTTATCATTGCACTTAGATCCGTTGACAAATATGGTCAGACACATATTTGACCGAGTTACAAAGATCCACTTGTTGTAGTTAATTAGTTCACCTAATTGATAGTCAGATTGCCTTTTATGATTTACTAGTATATCTGTCTATCTATTTTTACCTATATATCGTGCTCTTAGTAGATACTACATCGTTCCAAGATAGTTGAAGTTCTGAGTTTATTCCAAGTCGAACTTGTTTAACTTTGACCAAGTCTGTAGAAGTTGTTTTACTGACAAAAAATAAGAAGACTTGGGCACGAAGGAGGTGTTTTCAAGAGATCGCATTTTAATTCTTAGTCATAGAAATTACTTTGTATTATTTTCTGGATCTTGTATACAAATCAGTATACCTGTAATAGTGATATGTATGAATAAAATTGCAGGTGTTTTTATTTTTTTTTTAAACCAAAGAACTATAGAGAGAGATATAGTTATAGATATAGAAAGAAGAAAGCGTGCTTCTCGTGCCTGCATGTCCTTACTCGACATTATGTCGATCTACCAACCATGGTGGAGATCTGCCACGTAGACCCCTCCTAATCTACTGATTGCCTAGCAATTAATGGTGACGGGCCATGCATTCGGTTAAGTGTCACATGGCTATATATACGGGCTGCTATGGTTCCCGATTAATGATGGCTCGGAAATTCGACTTCGAGAGCATAAGTGGCTACGTAATGCTACACCTGGGAGCAATATTGCGTGTCACAAGGGTGACACTAAGGTTTTGGAATCATTTTCGTCAATATTCACCTCTGTATAATATTGCGTGTCACAAGGGTGACACTAAGGTTTTGGAATCATTTTCGTCAAATGTGACGTTCAGAAGAGATGTAGTTGGATATAGACTCCAACCGTGAAACATACTACTCTAGCGGTTAACCGCAATACAGTTGTCACAAGGGACTGATGTATTTCGTTGGAACATCCATGGAAATGAGCAATTCACAGTGGAGTCTATATGTATAGAGTTTTGATCCAGTCTGATGTGCCAGTTCATAATAATAAGAAGATATGATAGATAAATATACCTCTTAAGAATAAAATCTTTACATGGTATCTTCGTCGCGAAGTTATTCTTATAAAGATAAGCTTATTAAGAGGAATTGGTATGAAAGTACGCAATGTATCTTTTGTCCGCATGAAGAGACAGTAAAACATTTGTTCTTCTAATGTAAACTAGCTTATTCTATATGGTCAGTCATTCGAGTTGCTTCTAGCTTGTATCCTCCTTTTAGTGGTTCTAATATATTTGGCAACTGATTACATGGGATTGATCTCAGGTATAGAATTCTTCTCAGGGTGGGAGCACTGCCGTGATTTGCCATGATAAGGTTGTTCACGATAAAAATACTTCTTTTATGCAGGTTATCTACATATGTACTGGGGCGCTACGTTTATGGTCATCTTTACAATGAGTGAAGAATCAAGACCTATTTACAGAGGTGTGTACACAATTGAAGGTCATGGCGATGAATACTTTTATCCAACATTGATGGCAGCATGTTCTTAGGATTCGGCCACCTAAAGTTACCGAACTTGGTTTATTTGTATGGGAGTACCTAGAACTCATCTAGATGAGATATAATTTGGTCTCATTCACTTTAAAAACAAGAACAGATACAACCCACGTCAGCACACACGCATCTTATAGCATCACATCCAATGACTATAAAAGGTGAATGAGACCAAACTATGTCTCATCTAGATGAGTTCTAGCAAAATTGTATTTGTATTTCGCCTTCTTTTTTTGGTTTTGTGTGAGGACTTTGTTGGGTGTGTGCGTCTTAGTGATGTAGAGGCCGGGTGTAATGCTTAAAACTTTCAAGTAATAAAGTGTTCCTTTTCAAAAATAAAAAATAAAAAGGGAAGAACTAACAGAGAGATACATAGTTAGAGATATAGAAAGAAAGAAAGAACGCGTGCTTCTCGTGCTTGCATGGCCTTACTCGACCTTATATCGATCTACCTACCATGATCCACATATAGGTGGTGGAGATCTGCCACGCGGACGTGTCATAACCTTCTGATTGGCTAGCCATTAATGGTAACGGGCCATGCGTTCGGTGATCGATCGGTGTCACACGGCTATATATACGGGCTGCTAGCCAGCTTCAAACGCACAGCAAGATTGGTAAAGCCGGCCGAAGAGGCAAAGCTGACTAATCTGCAACAATGACGATGAAGAGATGCATCATTCCTAGCATCCTGCTGATGCTCGCACTTGAGGTCGCCGGCCGCCCCTCCGCTGTTGCCGTCACCAGCGACGAGGGTACCATTCTCCTGCCGAGCGAAGGCAAAGGTACGGCGCTGCGTGCGTGCATGCCGCTTGTGTGTGTACCCATTTATCCATTCCTTGTACAAGCTTATCATCACATGCTCACAGCCGTCAGCTCGTTGAGGGCTTACAGAGCAAGTAGGAACGGCGGCGGCTTCCAGGCCATGGGATTGCTGCGACAACACCATATGCACCAGGTCCTTGCCGCCTATCTGCATCTGTCTGGACGAGGTCGACGAGTGCGCCTCCACCTGCATGGACTGCGTGCCGTCCGTCTCAAACCCCTTCCGCCGCGTCTGCGGAGACCAGTACTTCGGCGACCCCGGGCCCAAGTGCACCAACACCGTCGCCGGCGACCACAACGAAGACGCCCTCAAAGCCAAAGGTGATCACCAAGATAGCGTAGCGGCGGCGGCAGAGGAGGAGAAGCCGTGGGAGTGCTGTGACCAGGTCATACCCGCCGATGTGCCGCTGCGTGGACCAGGTCGAGCAGTGCGCTACAACATGCAAGAGCTGCGGGGTGTCCATCTTGAACCCGTTCCGCCGCGTCTGCAACGACTGGTACAACGGCTTCCCAGGTCGCAGGTGCACCGAGGCCGCCGGCAGCGGCGGTAATAACTAGCACCGGCGTTCATCATCTGATCAACGCCGTCAACCGTGCACTTGAGTTGCTCCTGCATGCACTGTGTGACAATAAAATAAGAAATGGATGGCCGGCTGGCCTGCTACCGCTACTGCTTGCCTGAATGGTGATCAGGCAACTATGCATGAATAATGACAAGTCGAGCGTCTCTATGTTGAAATATTTCAATCATGAACGGTGTGGTTTTTTTCATGACAAGTTAAATTGCTTACCACATGTCCCGCGTGGTGAATGGTGTGATTTTTTGGTTTCCCATGGTCTCGCTAGAGCTCTCGCGAAAAATATATATAACAACTTCTATAAAAGAGCCAGTTGGTGATGATGGTATGTCTACCATCCGTCATTTTTGACCATCTCGTCTGCATCTAAGACATCCGAGGTAAGCTGTCATATTTTTGCAAAATGTCCCCTGCCACGCTGCTCTACATTTGCAGAAAACCATTTAGTCTCTCCAGACATCCCTGTCCCTCCCATATATCACGATTTTTTTGGGCAAAACCTAACACGCTTTTAGTGATATATATATACAAAAACATAGGGTGATTTTCTTTCAAGTATGAAAACGCATTAGTCTATTTTGGATCCGCTGCAACGCAAGGGCACTTTGCTAGTTTCTAATATGAATACGAAGATCAACTATGTTCTCTCTAAATCAAGCGAAAAATTATTTTCTTTTTTGATCAAAAGGGGTCACATCCCAATCTTCATTTTCATTACCCTTCTGCGAATGGCCAGGCACCTGATTTTTGTATTTAATGTCAGTCAAATCCGTGGCTGTTGATTTCTTTTTCACGATTTGTGCAGCTCGGTGGCCATGGGCAGGAATCAATTGACCAGTTTTTTCATTTTTCTTCGATTTCTTTCGCTCTACTGGATTTGGCCCGTTAGTTAGTTGGGTTTGAAGCCTGGAGAGGTCCCATTCGTTATGTTTGCATCCTTCACCTTCTGCGATTCATGCCATCTTGAAAATGGTTTTCTAGCAGTTTCGCTATTTACTGGTACCTCATTAGCCAATCCCCTAACGCCACCGTATATTGTAAAGCATACCTCAGCAAGGAGGGGCTTTGCCCCGCTTATAGCAAGACGAAATAACATGTGGTTGGATGGTTAGAGGAAAAGTGGTATCCCAAGCCCTTCATGGTTCAAATCCTAGTGCTTGCATTATTTCTGGATTTATTTCAGGATTTCCGGCAATGCGCTTTCAGTGGAACGAGACGTTTCCGTCGACGACGAGGTGCCTAAGATGACTTCGTAAATCTCAAGATGATATGTCGGCTCAGTCTCTCGAAGGTGCTCACAGCGGTAGGATATTCGTTTGTGCGTTCATAGAGGTGAGTGTATGCGCGCATGTATGAGCGCTTGCATCTATACTGTATTAAAAAAAGCAAAACGAAATAAACCCTCCCCTCAAGCGCACCCCCCCCCCCCCACACACACACACACACCCCTCCCCAAATGGGCCGGCCCATCATGGGAAGGAGGGCTGGCTCCTAACGCACATTTTTTTTCTATTTTGTTTTATTTCTTTAATTTATATTTCAGAAATGGATACGTATGTTATCTAAATCTTACAAAATAATTGCTCGCTTCAAAAATGTTCTTGCAGTGTAAACACAATGCTCACGCAAATTTAAAATGTTGCTTGCATACAAAAAAAATGTTTGTCATACTCAAAAAATATTTTACACTTGGAAATAAAATGTAGCAACATTTAAAACAATGTTTATACAATGTAAACCCAAGTTAATTTGTATAATTCAAAAATCGAATCATTTAAAAAATGTATGTGACATTTAAACAAATGTTCACCTGTTTCAAAAAATGTGCATAGCATTTATATAAAATATTTACACAATGTAAAAATATATTCACATTGTATAAAAAATGTTAATTGCCATTCAAAAAAGTTACGTCAATACTTTTAAAAATTGTTAATATACTTTACTAAAATTGTACATCTAATTTTATAAAATTTTCTTACAATGTAGAAACAAAAGTTTGCCTAATTTTAAAAATGTTCAATGCCATGAAAAAAATGCTCAACATTTATCTGGAAAATATTTTACATGTATTTCGAAAAATGTTCAAAACAATTATTAGTAAGAAGAATGTTATCACCCCGTAGTTAAGACGGGCAACATCCAAAGTGTTGTTATAAAAGGCATCGAACAAGCGCATAATATCAGGTTAAACAAAGTCCCAACAGTGCTTATAGAATTCAACTGGGATATTATCTGGACCCGGAGCTCTATTATTGTCCATACCAAATAGAGAATTTTTTACTTCCTCTTTCGTGAACTTACTAGTAAGAAGAATATTATCGTCGTCAGTAAGTTTTTCACTCTCAGACCAAGTACTAGGAGAGAGATGGAATAAAATTTCCCCTAGCAGGGCCGAACAACTCTTTATAATAGGCTATGGGGTGAGCCAAAAGGTTGTTTGTCCCCTCAATCACCACATCCCCACCAGTAAAAGAGTGAATAGTATTTTTCCGCATCCTCCCATTCGCCACTCAATGATAAAAGGCGCTATTTAGGTCACCTTTCAGCAACCACCGCTCATTAGATTATTGTAACTAGAACAACTCTTCATTAGCGAGAATATCAATGATCTCTATGCATAATGGTGTTTTCTATCACATGTGTCATGGTCGAGCGGTCCCTGTTCTTCCAAAAAAAATTCTAATTCTTCCAACTCCATTTTAATGCTTTTCTTAATTTTTTTTTCTAGCATGACCAAAAGTTGGAACCCCATCCTTTAAAATACTTCTTGAAATGTTTTAGTTTGATGTTAAGGATATCAATGCACTAGTAGAAAAGGGGCCAATGGTCCAGGCCGGTCCAGCCCATTAGTCCCGGTTCAATCCAGAACCGGGACCAATGGGGGCATTGGACCCGGTTCGTGAGCCCCAGGGGCCGGCCGGGCCACGTGGGCCATTGGTCCAGTTCGTCTGGACCTATTGGTCCCGGTTGGTGGGACGAACCGGTACCAATGGCCCTCGCTCCTGGCCCATCACCATTGGTCCCGGTTGATGGCCTGAACCGGAACCAAAGGACGACCATTAGTCCCGGTCCATTCCACCAACCGGGACTAAAGGGTTGGTCCTCGTTGCGGCCAAAGTTTAGTCCCACCTCGCCAACCGAAGGGGAATCAGACCGGTTTATAAGCCCCTCCCTCTCTGCCTTATTGAGCTCCTCTGAAAATGAAAATAGATGCCCTAATATAGGAAATTTAGCCTAAATTCATACGAATTTCTCTTGAAATTTGTTATGAATTTAAGTTGAATTTCCTCTATAAGCGCATCTATGCTCATTTCTGAGTAGCTTTTTACATAGTTTTTTTTTCTTTTCTGCTATATTTATTTTTTCTTTTTATTTCTGAGTTGTAATAAGTAATTAAAAATAAGCATCTATGCTCATTTTTTAGTAAAGTTAATCGTAACTGTTTTATCTTCTATTTATTTTTAAATTGTAATAAGTCATTAAAAATAAGCATTTATGCTCATATTTTAGTAAAGTTAATCACAACCGTTTTTTCTTCTTTTTATTTCTGAATTGTAATAAGTCATTAAAAATAAGCATCTATGCTCCTTTTTTAGTACAGTTAATCACAACTATTTTTTGCTTCAATTCATTTCTGAGTAGTTTTTTATATAATTATTTTTTCTTTTCTGCTATATTTATTTTTTTGTTTTTATTTCTGAGTTGTAATAAGTCATTAAAAATAAGCATCTATGCTCCTTTTTTAGTACAGTTAATCACAACTATTTTTTGCTTCTATTCATTTCTGAGTAGTTTTCTATATATATTTTTTTTCTTTTCTGCTATATTTATTTTTTTCTTTTTATCTCTGAGTTGTAATAAGTCATTAAAAATAAGCATCTATGCTCCTTTTTTAGTACAGTTAATCACAACTATTTTTTGCTTCTATTCATTTCTGAGTAGTTTTCTATATAGTTTTTTTCTTTTCTGCTATATATTTTATTATTATTTCTGAGTTGTAATAAGTCACTAAAAATAAAAAAGAGGCGCAATGCTTGTTAATTTGCTTCAAGCCTTTCGGAATAGTGTCAACTGCACTGCACATAGCTCTGTGCAGTCTACCGTATTCCTCAAGGCTTGAAGCTAACCAACGTGCAGGAGCATTGAGCCTCTTCGTCATCGTCTCTGCACTCAGGGCTTATAAACAGCTGCGAGTGCCTCTCGCTTGGCGAGGTGGGACTAAAAAAACAGCTGCAGGAAGAATCAACAAGAAAACAGATGTAGAAATAAAAAGTAGTTAGACGGGTCTATTGGTACCGGTTGGTGGCATCAACCGGTACCAATGCCGCTCTTTGGTCCCGGTTGGTGGAACCAACCGGGACGAATGCCGCTCTTTAATCCTGGTTAGAGCCACCAACTGGGACCAAAGTCTTCGTTTCCCGCCCTTTGGGCTGCTGAAAAGAGGCCTTTGGTCCCGGTTGGTGGCACCAACCGAGACTAAAGGGGTCATTGGTCCCGGTTGGTGCCACGAACCGGGACCAAAGCCTTTGCTATATATACAGCACTTAGCGCGACTTCGATCTCTCCTGCTCCACTCCCGTCGCCGCGCGTCTCCCTGCCGCCACCTCGCCGTCGCCGCCCCGCCCCGACGCCGTCGCCGCCACGCCCCGCCACGCCCCGACGCAGTCGCCGCCCCGCGTCGCCCCGCCCAGCCCCACCCCGCGCCGGCGCCGCCCGCACGCCCCGCCCAGCCCGCCCGCGCCGCCCCGGCCCGCGCCGCCTCGACGCCGTCGCCGCCCCGCTCCGCACCTCGCCGTCACCGTCGCGGGCCGTACGTGAGCACCTCGCCGGCCGTACGCCGGCCACCGTCATTTTTTTGTTAGATTAATTAGATTTTTTTTGTTAGGTTAGATGTGTAGTAATTTAGATATGTAGTTCATAGATTTTTTTTGTTAGATTAGATTTTTTTGTTAGATTAGATGTGTAGTAATTAATTTGTTTATATTATGTTAGATTTTTTTTAGATTAGATGTGTAGTAATTTAGATATGTAGTTCATAGATTTTTTTGTTAGATTAGATGTGTAGTAATTAATTTGTTTATATTATGTTAGATTTTTTTGTTAGATTAATTAGATTTTTTTTGTTAGATTAGATGTGTATTGATTTAGATATGTAGTTCATAGATTTTTTTGTTAGATTAGATTTTTTTTTGTTAGATTAGATGTGTAGTAATTAATTTTGTTCATAGAATTTTAATGATTTTTTTGTTCATAGTATTTAGAAAAAGGAAAAAAATAAGAAGTACTTTATATATAGTTGAACTAGCTAGTTGATTTAATAAACTAATTTATTTTACTATATATAGAAGTAGTCTGTTTTTAGTAAGTACTACTTATTTATTTATAGTAAGTGCTTAGTAGTTGAACTAGATAGTTGATTTAATTAATAAAACTACTTTTATTTAACTATATATAGAAGTAGTTCCCGCATCGACGTCGGCGATGCCTATCCCGCATCCTCGTCGTCGTCGACTCGGCGGTGGAGGCCTGCTTGATCAGGGCCATGTTCGGGACTGGGCTCCGCCGGGCTGGTATTGGGAGGTGCTATCTTCCGGGGGACGTAGGTTGGTGAGGAGGCAGCCCGTTGTTGACCCGATCCTTGTTTGGTGGCGGTCGCGTGGGCCAGTGACGGTGGTGAGGCATCCGGACACCGCGGAGGTGGTACGTCACCTTGTCAGCGAGGAGGACGAGCACGTTCGTCGCTACATGGTTGCATTGGAGGGAAGGTTCGACAATACCTGGCAGGTTCTTCAGGGATCTCACTGGAGCTATGATCCTGTGATGGTTCCTTATCTTTGGGTGTCCACAGCCCGCGTCGATACCCGTCGGGCGCTACGGTTCTAGTTGTATTAGTGATAATATTCGACGATGTACGGACACCAAGAGATGATGTACTTTTGCTTATAATTATTGAATGCATGCTAATTTGAATACTATACTTTATTTTATGATTTGGTTTTGCTTATTGAATGCTCATATTGGATAAGTTCTCCTTCATTCCTGTGTGCTAGACAATTTGATATAATAATGCATTCGGAAATGAAAGGAGGAGCTACGTACATCGATCATCGATAGTCAACCCGTGATTAATAATAATGATCTAGTTTAATATTTGAATTATGAACGTAGGCCGGAAATGTCGTACTCATCGGACGACGAAAATCGCCCGGGGGAGTGCGACTGGTGCCACGACGATCGAGGTATCTGCGACAGGTTCATTGAGCTGGACGAAGATCGGCGCTTCAGCATTAAGCTCGAGGAGACCTGCGATGTTCATACGGTACGCAACGACGACAATAGTTTTTTGTAATTAAGCACGACTTCAACTATTTTAACGTGTATTTTTCATCTTTTCCAATTCGACTAGCTTATCCCATGCTTTGCAAGACGCTATGTCTTGGAGAGGATGGGTTTTGAAGACCATGAAAGTTTCAAAACCAAAAAAATTATCCTAAGTACCCATCATGGTGTGGATTTTCAAGTAAAGTTGTACAATGCTCAGAGTGTAACCCATTTTGGTTGCAAAAATTAGGAAGCACTTTGCAAAATATATGGTCTTGATGAGGGTATGCTTGTCACCATGGATCTTGGTGATCCTACAATCGAGCAAAAGAGACCTTCGATTTGGGTCCTTGTGGATACACCTCCAATTCTTCCCCCATGTGAGCTTAACATAGTTATTAAGTAATTTATATTGTTTATTTCAAAATATATATAGTTGACAACTTATCTCCATTGACAGCTTATTTTCATTCTTCAAAGAATGTGCGAAAGATGGTAGACAGAACCTACTACACCGAAGGCTCCGAATTAACTTATCAGGAGAAAAATCATCTGGTCGGATTTTGTACTGATCTTGAGAATTACAATATCTACAATCAAACTCCTCAACATTATGGTCAATACGTGCCACTGGTGCACGTGTTGAACTACGGTAACTACCATGGAGATACCCTGGTAAGATTATTTTTTACTATTACAACATCCATGCATCTTTTTGCACACTTCTAAAACTAGTACATCATTGCTAACTACGACGTTATTACTATGTTTTTCAACAGATAATTCTGAATGATTGTGTGCCTCATCTGATGTATACGCATGGTAGCCTTCATGTTTTGAACATACAACCAAGTCGTCCTACGAATCTCAACTGTCCATACCGGGTTTCTAAAAGAAGTGGAGACATAACAATCAAAGAATGGAAAAAATGTATGGACAGTCGTAAGGAGCTTCTTGGAAGCAATAAGCAGCGAAGGGCAAGAATTGGAGACAGGATGATCGTCATTCTTCATAATGGAGAGTCAGGGTCTATATTGTTTTATGTTATTTTACCTTAAGGGTGTTTAGGTCCTACCTGATACTGATGATCATGTGCTAAGAACAATTATGTAGGGTTGGGTTTGATGACTATGAGGATGATGATCGCATGACTTATTATTAATAACGAGTAGAAGTTGTATGATGATGCATGATTAGTAGGACTTGTTATTATATATGATGATGTATGATGTGAGCATGCATGAGCATGTTATATCAGCGGGTGAAATGAACATAGCAGCAGCGTTGATAAACCAAGGACGAAGATATAAGAGAGGACACTTCTCTCTATTACCTAGCTAATAACAACCTAAAAATAACCCCCAAAACCCCTAAAGCAGCCACTTTTGTAAAAAAAAACATGGACTTTTGGTCCCGGTTGGAGCCACCAACCGGGACCAAAGGCCCCCTGACTGGGCTCAGCGCACAGGGCCACGTGGAGGCACATTGGTCCCGGTTCGTGTTTGAACCGGGACTAATGGGTGGAGGTATTAGTAACGACCCATTAGTCCCGGTTCATGAACCGGGACTAAAGGCCCTTACGAACCGGGACTATTAGGTGTTTTTCTACTAGTGATGGAGTCTTTTGCAAAAACTGGATGTGCCCAAATCCATTTAGCAATGGAGTAAATTTCTCATCCTTTAGCCAGCTGAGTTCAAATCTAAACTCACACTGATGAAAGGTATCTGATTTCTTTGGGCCCGAGGATAAAAGGAGTGGGTTGTGGTCAGATACATCTCTGACCAGTTTACGGACTGTAACTAAAGGAAATAGATCCTCCCACTCAAAACTCATAAGGACTCTATCAAGCTTTTCCAAAGTTCGGTATTTTTGGTTGTTGGTCCATGTATATTTGCCCCCCCCCACCCCATATGTATTTCCCAAAGGCTCAAGGAGTGAATGATAGAGTTGAATTTATCAACATAAGGGGATCGACTCATTGTTTTGTTTTTGTCACAATTCTCTGGCAGGATATTGAAATCACCACCAACCACATAGGGGACTTGAAGGTGTGAACACACAGAAGCAAATTCAGTGAGGAATTTATCTTTTTTATCATCATGTGCTGCCCCATAGACTGTTATGAGTGTCCACATAAAACTGAGTTTAATATCATATATACTGGCATGCAAGATAAACTTGCCAACCATCCAGAAAACAACTTCAAGGGTTTCCTTTTTGACTCCACAGAGGATACCACCTGCCTTACCAATAGAAGGCACCCAATTCAAGTCAAATCTGCCCAGTCGGTCTATTTTTCTAAGAAACTTAAGGGGGATTTTTTTTCATCGTTTCTTGAAGGAAAATAAAATCCAAGGAATGATCTTTTATAATGTCTGACAAGCAGGTAGCCATTCCTTTCTTACCTACCCCTCTACAATTTCAGAAGAGGCCATTCATTTAATAACAGTATCCCCTTGTGGTATTCCTACTAGGAAGCAGAGTAGGATTACCCTTGTTATTGCCTAGGAGTACTTTATCTTTTTGGCTTCTAGTAACAGGTCTAGAAATAACCATATTCACCTTGCTTTCCCTTTTCTTTCTGGAACGGACTATAGTGAATTTTTTCTCCTTTATATCATTTTCCTCACTCCATCTCATATCAAGATGTGACGCCCCCGATTCAATCGTACACTAATCATGCACGCAAACGTGTACGATCAAGATCAGGGACTCATGGGAAGATATCACAACACAACTCTAAAAACATAAATAAGTCATACAAGCATCATAATACAAGCCAGGGGCCTCGAGGGCTCGAATACAAGTGCTCGATCATAGACGAGTTAGCGGAAGCAACAATATCTGAGTACAGACATAAGTAAACAAGTTGCCATAAGATGGCTAGCACAAACTAGGATACAGATCGAAAGAGGCGCATGCCTCCTGCCTGGGATCCTCCTAACTACTCCTGGTCGTCGTCAGCGGGCTGCACATAGTAGTAGGCACCTCCAGAGTAGTAGTCATCATCGACGGTGGCGTCTAGATCCTGGGCTCCAACGTCTGGTTGCGGCATCCGAGAAGAAGAGGAAAACAAGGGAAAAGAGGGAGCAAAGCAACCGTGAGTACTCATCCAAAGTACTCGCAAGCAAGGAGCTACACTACATATGCATGGGTATATGTGTAAGGAGGCAATATGAGTGGACTGAACTGCAGAATGCCAGAATAAGAGGGGGATAGCTAGTCCTATCGAAGACTACGCTTCAGGCAGCCTCCGTCTTGCAGCATGTAGAAGAGAGTAGACTGAAGTCCTCCAAGTAGCATCGCATAGCATAATCCTACCCGGCGATCCTCCCCTCGTCGCCCTGTGGAAAAGCGATCACCTGGTTGTATCTGGCACTTGGAAGGGTGTGTTTTATTAAGTGTCCGGTTCTAGTTGTCATAAGGTCAAGGTACAACTCCAAGTCGTCCTGTTACCGAAGATCACGGCTATTCGAATAGATTAACTTCCCTGCAGGGGTGCACCACATAACCCAACACGCTCGATCCCATTTGGCCGGACACACTTTCCTGGGTCATGCCCGGCCTCGGAAGATCAACACGTCGCAGCCCCACCTAGGCACAACAGAGAGGTCAGCCCGCCGGTCTAAATCCTATGCGCGCAGGGGTTTGGGCCCATCGCCCATTGCACACCTGCACGTTGCGAGGGCGGCCGAAAGCAGACCTAGCAACCTCCATTGCAAAGGAATCACGTTACGCAGTCCAATCTGGCGCGCGCCGCTCTGTCGCTGACGTCAAGAAGGCTTCGGCTGATACCACGACATCGAGTGCCCATAACTGTTCCCGTGTAGTTGGTTAGTGCGTATAGGCCAGTGGCCAGACTCAGATCAGATACCAAGATCTCGTTAAGCGTGTTATTATGAAATAACCGCGGACGCCGACCAGGGCCAGGCCCACCTGTCTCCCAGGTGGTCTCAACCCGCCCTGTCGCTCCGCCATAAAGATCCACACAGAGGGCCGTCGGGACAAAGGTCCTTTCAGCCCCCAATCCGTGAATCACTCGCGGGTAATCCTCGAGCCGACCCGACTTTGGTCACCATCTGTAGTATGTATATATGTATAGTATAAACCCGTGATCACCTCCCGAGTGATCACGGCCCAATAGTATAGCAAGGCAGACTGACAAGAATGTAGGGCCAATGATGATAAACTAGCATCCTATACTAAGCATTTAGGATTGCGGGTAAGGTATCAATGATTGTAGCAACAATGACAGGCTATGCATCAGAATAGGATTAACGGAAAGCAGTAACATGCTACACTACTCTAATGCAAGCAATATATAGAAGAATAGGCGATATCTGGTGATCAAGGGGGGGGGGGCTTGCCTGGTTGCTCTGGCAAGAAGGAGGGGTCGTTAACTCCGTAGTCGAACTGGGCAGCAGTAGCGTCGGTCTCGTGGTCTATCGGAGAGAAGAGGGGGAAGAAACAATGAATACAATGCAAACAAATGCATATCGATGCATGACATGACAAGTATCGATGCTAGGTGTGCCCAATCGCGGTAGTAGGTGATACCGACGAAGGGGGAAAACATCCGGGAAAGTATCCCCGGTGTTTCGCGTTTTCGGGCAGAGGTACCGAAGGGGGAAAGTTGCGAGTCCTATAGGTTAGGGATGTGTGGCAGATGAACGGGTTGCGTATCCGGATTCGTCTCGTCGTTCTGAGCAACTTTCATGTAGAAAGTATTTTCATCCGAGTTACGGATTAAAAGATATGATTTTCTAAAGATTTAAATCATTTTCTGATTTTAATTATTTATTTAAATCCAACATTATCCAAAACAGTGAATGATGACGCAGGCATGACATCAGAGTGATGTCAGCAGGTCAACTGGTCGGTTGACCAGTCAAACCAGACAGGTGGGTCCAGTGGGTCCCACATGTCATTGTCAGGGGCATTAACAGAGTTTTGAAATTAACTAAATGGGTTAATTAGCAGGTAGGGCCCAGTAGTCAGAGAGAGATTAGGCTTTAATTAATTAATTTAATTAATTAGCAGTTTATCTATTGGTTTTTATTTGTTTTATGGGATGGGGCCCGCATGTCAGTGGCAGTAGCTGCCACATCAGCATAGTTGACCTTGGTCAATGTGGCCAGCTGGGGCCCTCGGGCCCAGGCAATGACCCAGGGGTGGACCCCCGGGGTGCCAGCTCAGCGGAACCGCCGGAGTAGCTCCGGCGAGCTCGCACACAGCGACCGAACACTGGCGTGCGCCGGGATTCGCCTACGGGGCACCAAATCGAGCGCGGCCGGGCGCGTTAGAACGGCAAGACGACGACGCGTCGGTTGGTGGTGGTCGGGCGAGCTGCGGTGGCCGGAGAAGGGCGCATCGAGCTCATCGGCGGCGAGGTCTTTCGGGCGAGCAACGGCAACGGTGAGGCGGCGCGCTACGGGGCAAACAGAAGGGCGGGGCGAAGCCTTCGCGCGTGCGCGGGCACAACGGCACGAGCCCCGGACCAAAGGGTCACCGGACGGCTGCCGGCGACGAGCGCGGGCGGCGACGCGTACGGGAGCTCGATGGAAACAGTGCTACGGCGAGCTAGCGGGCAAATGGAGAGGCTGGGGAGGATCTATGGGGCGTGGTGAGTGCAACCGACGCGGGCCCGTGACCATTTGGTCACCGGAGACTCGTCGGCGACGGGTTCTGCGGCGGGGCGCTCGGGTGCTTCGGCGGCAGCTAGCTAGGGCGCCGGAGAGAGAGAGAGGAGGGAGCAGGGGCTCATCGAGCGGCGCACACGATGGCCCTTGGGAGGTTTAGTAGCTGCAAGGGCGCGGCCGGAGTCGGTGAAGAACGGCGGCGGAGCTTGTCGGAGCAGAGAAGGAAGATGGCGGCGTCGGGGCGTTGCGGTGGCTCCGGTCTCCAACAGGATGCACCAGTCGAAGCAGCGGACGACGACAGTGATGACGGACACGCAGGCGTGGCGAGGCGATGACTGTGGCCGCGCGATTCACGGCGGCAAGGCCATGGCGGCGCACGGGTGTGGTGGGGAATGAGGGGGAGAGCGAGGTGGATCTGAGGGGGGAAGGCGCAGGGACCGAGGGGAGTGTGGGGGCGAGTGGGAGGAGAGACCGAGGGGGCGCGGCGTCGGCGTCCTTATCCACCTCGACACCGGCGAGCGGGTCCGGTGGCGACCGTGCCCTGTAGCGGCGCGCGTCCGAGGAACAGGAAGGGGGGTGCGGTGCGGGGAGCGGGAGCTGGGCCGGCTGGGCCGACCAGGCTGGTTGCGGTCCAGGAGGCAGGGGCTGTGGCTGCGCAGGTGGGTTGGTGGCCAGCTGGACCAGTCGGCCCAGTGGGGGGGTTGTTCTTTTTTTTTCTCTTCTGATTGTTTTTCCCTTTCATATTTTCCTTATTATTTCCTTTCTTTTTAAATTCATTTAAAAGTATTTAGGCATTTTATAAAAAATGTGTTTACTTCACCATAATTACCGATGCAATATTTGGCAACCCCCGAACATTTTTGTTTCGACTGTTGAACACTTTGGGTGTTTGTCGCTAATTCATTTTTGAATTTGCAATGTTTTTGAACTGCCACTTGATTAGCAACAGTAACGTAGATGACATGGCATCATTAGGAGAGTTTTACTGTAGCCTAATTATCCGGGCGTTACACAAGAGGAGTCTGGTCACCCTTACCATTGGTCAACAACAAAATGTTATTATCTTGATAATTATTGTCAATTTTATTATCTAACAAGTCATTATTCCTAAAAAAATTCAAGTTCTCTCAAAATATCAATACTTGTAAAATCAGTATCAGGTATATCTACACCCATCTTAACCGCTTTGAGAATGAGAACAGGATCAGACAAGGCATCAAATAAATTGAGGTTTCTGGAGGTACATTCCATGTATCTCTTCTTAGCCGTAGCCATAGCCTTGTCGTCCACTCTCTCCAGTTTACTCTGCACATTCCTTAAGCTGAAGCAAAGATTTTCCTCAGTGACCAAAGGAGGGGTAGGAATCATCTCAACATTCATCTCCGGAGATTCCACCCTATACTCATAGGCACCTTAAGCGCAGAGTCATGTGGTCCCACCACTTCCATAACCTGAGGAGAGGTCTTCACAACATCAGAATAGGATTTCATTCTACTTTTACTAGAAGAATCCTTGGTCATATAGCTTTTTGGAAGAGGCGTACTTACTTTTTCTTCATATGTAATTTGCCCACAGGCCATGGTATCAATGGTAAGAGTAGTATGGAGAGAATTATCAGATTCCACACTCTTCTGCGACTCCTGAATCGGCTCACGCTCTTCTTCATGGGGAATGGGAAGAGATTTCTCCCCAAGCCCAGTCGAAGAGCTGTCCGAGTTAGCTCCAGGAGTCATATATGGCATTCCTCCCTTAAGATTTTTCCCATCAGACAGAGATGATACATGAATTGCTTTCTGTTCTCGACCAGGATCTCACACCAGCACATGAGTCACCTCATAATGAAAGTCATAAAAATGTCAACCAGGGACTACTTCAGCAACCCCAGGGATTTCATCTACATTTCTGCGCCCCGTCTTAACACGAGCGGATGCAGGGCGATGTAAGGTTGCCGCATCGATTTCAAGGGGAACTCCCACCAACGAAGTTATATAAGCAATGTTTCTTTCACTCCTCTTGTCCAAAGAGACATTGCTTACTTTGACCCAAGCAATTTCCATCACTCCCTTCGATCCCACCGCAGAGGACCAAGGGGTAGCATGGATCACTACACCACTTGTTTTTAATGTAACTCTTCCCACATAACTAACCCTTTCCAACCATACGCATAGGTATTCGTGCAGCTGCTCTCTCCTAGCTACTTGTCGGGGGAGAGCGCTCCATGTGCTTTCTTCCACCTTCACCCAATACACTAAAGCAGGTGTAGGGTTTTACGCTTCTTAGCGGCCCTAACCTGGGTAAAAACCGTGGCGCTCCTCGTTGCCCTTGCTCTCTGTGTTGATTGCCCCCCTCGCCGAACCAACATTGAGCAACAACTCGAGGATTAGGGAAATGAACCACAAACACACCAGGACCGATAGCATGAGTCGAACAACACCAATCAGTAGCAGGGTAATCTGAAAGATCCAGCTCCATTTGACGAGTTGAGGTTTCCCCCTCAACAATGGTAACTACAATGTTATTAGACCATTCCTCAAGCTGATTAGCAATGCAGGAGTCATGAATGTAATAAAATCCCTGGCCCTTAGACTGAAATGCGCACATCGGGGCAATGCACTCCATAGGAAGAAACACAGTACACACAGATACAAGATGCCCTAATTTGTTACAGCACTCATAGAAAGCCCGAGGGCACCGAGGAGGAGGGTGCTCGTGTGATTTGCATATGGGGCATGGATCGGTTTTTTTTGGGCAGGAGGCACCTGAGCGATGTTCTGCTTCCCGTGTGATCGACGGGGTGGTGAGTAGGTTTGTTGCCGCTCCCCGTGCCCTCCCGAATCCGCCGCTGTCTGCTTCTTCTCCACCCAAACGCCCCCGTCTTGAGGCTCGCGACCTCTCGGCACCACCGCCACCTCCTAGCGCGACGTGTCACCCGATGCCGATACGATGTTGGACAAGGTAGAGATGGTGTCGCCGCGATTCCAGGAGTACTTACTCTTGTCCCACCGCGGCCGTTCCTGCGGCCAGAGTTCCGCCCCGCCCCACGCCGCGCACGGCCCGCGTCGCTCTCCACGGTAGCCGTGCCCCGCGTCCGCCACCATGGAAGGAGAGGCAGCTACCGCCACGAACGAACGAGGATCTCCTCCCACCACCCAAAATCAAATGGCGGATTAGATGTAGGGTTTTTTGCCGCGGCCCAGAAGTGGGCAAATGCGATTTCTAGGTCAAGCACCGGGCGATGAGTGGATTTTATATCTCCGCGGTGCCCCCATGGGTGGGAATGGAGGACTGGATGCGCTCCCACGTGTCGAGCATCTGCCATGGATGGGTAGGTGGGGGAGGTTGGGCCCGCGGGATTAATTGCTTTTGATTCATTCGATTTCGTCGTCATGTGCATGTGCAGTTCAGTGTCAGCCTACCCATGCTTGCTGTGCAATCAACGGGAGAAAGTGATCTCGTGCATGCATGCATGCACGGCCCTTTGTCAATCTGTCTAGTCATCATCCACGCATATGCCTTGGAATCTACTCCAGTCCTTATCCACGCATTATGTGATAGAGAGCTGCCATGTGTGTGCGTATTCTAGTCTGCTCGTTGCATTGGTAGCGATTTCCACGCGTTGGGTCATCCATCGGTGTCACGAGGCTACATATACTACGTCTGGCTGCTAGCTACAAACGCACAAGCAAGCTCAATAAAGCACGCCATGGGGACGAAGAAGAGATGCATCGTTCCTAGCATCCTGCTGATGCTAGCACTGCAGTCGGCAGCCCTCCTCGTCGCCGGCGACGTGGGCGCCATTCTCCTGCCGAGCAAAGGCCAAGGTACGCGTGCGTCAACTCCTTTCTTGTCTAGCTAGTTCATGGCTTCATCATGCGTCCATGAAGAAACTGATTAACTGAGGGCTTGCAGTTGCAGACGAAGCAGCCATGGCGGCGGCCAAGAAGAGGCCGTGGAAGTGCTGCGACAAGGCCTTCTGCACCAGATCCATCCCGCCGATCTGCCGCTGCATGGACGAGCTCTTCGAGTGCCCCTCCACCTGCAAGTCCTGCGGGCCGTCCATGGCTGACCCGTCCCGCCTCGTCTGCCAGGACCAGTACGTCGGCGACCCGGGGCCCATCTGCAGGCCGTGGGAGTGCTGCGACCTGCCCCGGGGCACCAGGTCAAACCCGCCGACGTGTCAATGCCTCGACGAGGTCGACAAATGTTCCCCAACCTGCAAGACATGCCTGCCGTCCAGGTCGCGCCCTTCCCGCCGCGTCTGCATCGACAGCTACTTTGGACCCTTCCCGCCCGCGTGCACGCCCAAGGCTGTCGCCGCCGGCGGGAACTAGCACGCCCATTGATCACGCGATCAACGCCGTCGTCGAGTGTCCTCTCCTGCCCTGCTGCAGACTGCAGTAGCTTCGTGTAAGAATAAAATAAAAATGAACGGCCGGTCTCCTGCCACCACGCGCTACTGCTGGTAGTAGCCTATATGTGTGATGGACACACAATTATGAATAAGACAAACATAGTTTTCTTCGGTTTCACACAATCTCATTTTTCAAAAGGCAACATGAACATATATTATGAGTTCTTTTACGCAAAATAAGTCTAAAAACAGACTAATAACAAATTAAAAATGCATCCGAAGACTTCGTCCTCTTACTACCGTGGCAGCGCGTCCAGTGAAGTAACTGGAAACTTTTTGTTCTTATAATGGTTTTCATTGGCCACCAACCGAAAATGATTAGTATTATTATCCCCGTCTTGAATATGTCTAACTTTCGCACGTTGAGATAATTTAAACTCCTCTTCTCTCGTCGGTTTTGCCACCTGCTTGTCAGCTCCCCCTTTACTTCTTCTAATCCCTACTCAAAATTGTTGACTGAGGACAATCTTTTTTCTCTCGCTTGCAATCCCTTTTCAAAATTGCAACCCACCATGCATGAACTGTTTAATATGCCTAATCTTATTTTCAAACCTATCGACGGGGATTGGAGAATTGTGCCTAAACATATCATCTATTTGGAGCCCCCCCCCCCCCGCCCGCTCCCGCGACGTGACGCACGATCTCCATCGCCGGCAAGAGGCCCCTCCCCCCGTCCCCTCCTCCCCCTCGCCGCTGCCGGAGGGCGTCTGCCGGGCAAAGCCCGTGCGGCGCTAGCAGCGGCGGGGCTTCTCCCCTCCCTCCCCTGTTGGGATCCCGGCGGCGCGGGTCAGCCGCTCGTGGGGAGGGGGGGTGGGTCCGGCGAGCTTTTCGGTGGCGGGGGGCGCGTGGATCTGGTTGCTGCTTTGCTGGGAGGCACAGCGGCGCAACCCTGCAGTGGCGGCGGCTGGGGCTCGGCTGCAAGGCCGATCTGGTGGTGACGTGGGCGAGGTCGGGCGCGTCCGATCTGGCCGATCTGCGGGTGCCGTGGGTGGCGGCGACCACCCCGTCCTCTTCGACGGGGGTGAGGGGGGGGGGGGGGGGGGGTGGTGCTGCCGCTACGGGGTGTCGTCCTTGGCTATGCCGAGCGGCGAGGCGGCGGCGAACATGGTTCCAATATGAAGGTGGTGGCTTCATTGGTGGTTTCTCCACGTCTGGCCGGGATTTGGGTGCCCTTCGGTTCTCCCGGTCTGCATGTCGGAGGGGCGTTGGGTGCGGGCTCTGGGTCGGGGAAAATCCTTGACCAGCGAGGCCGGTCACGATGTTGGCGATGCCCATGATGCTGTTCTCCTTTTGTGTGGGCAACATCGAGACCTACACCCCGACCCTCCGCCTCTTGGTCCCGGGCGAAAGCCTAAAATATCCGGATTGGGCAGCGGCGGCGCTATCTTCTTGAAGGCGCTGCCTTGGGAGCTCTTCGTGGTCAAGGGCTCGGTGCGGTGGTGGTCTGCCGATCTTCAGTACTGTCCATTCTCGGCAGCTGCAGTGTGCGTTTGGGTCTTGGCCTGAGATGGTAGCGATGTATGGGTGTCCTTTAGAGGTGAGGTCGCCACAGCTGTTGTCCTATCCTCGGCAACTGGTTGGCCTGCCCATGCGTTCTTAGGGGCGAGCTGCTCTGCCTGTCAACGTGACGGCGTCCTTCGATCCAGGACGAGAGGGCAGGGTGCCCTCTTCAGAGGCAGCGACGGGACGGCAAGTTTGGCCTTGGAAGGGACGGAGTCTGGCTTTCGTCTGGCGGTGAATAGCTCCCTTGTCGCAGTCGTTGATGTCATGATCTGAGGCCGTCGTGGGCTCCGATGTCCTACTGGTCCTTCGGAGCTCGTTAGTTGTTCCATAGAGTTGTGTATCCTATCATTTTATTTTCCGTTTCCTGTTGTATTGCCGGTTGTAATATGTGGTTTGCTTTATATATAAAGCTGGGCGAAAGACTTTTTCGGTAAACCTATCGATGGGTTGTGCAATCTCTGTATTCCTTTACCCTCTCGACGACCACCATACAAGTTCAGATGAAAAGACTGTATTGTGCATGAACATTTTCATGAGTCCATGAATGTTTTTAGAATTTATGAACATTTTTCTAAAGTTTATGAACATATTCATGTCGTTTTCTAAACATTTCATGAACATTTTTCATACATAACACCATTTTAAAATCCATGTTTCAGAAATTTGTGAATATTTTAAAAACTTAATGATTTAAAATTTCTTAACATTTAGTAAAAATCCATGGTCGTTTTCATAGTTTTTTTACATTTTCTGGAAAACATTCAACATTTTTTCCAATCTATGGATATTTACAAAAAATCATGATTTGTTTTGGCAAAACAATTTTGTAAATCAGAAGTGCGTGTGGAAAAGTGGGCTGCTGCCTAATTGGCTACTACAACCCATAGCCCAAAAGCTGGATCCGCCAGTGTGGAAAACCAAAGGAAACCGGAAAACAAGAAAGAAAGAAAAAATCTTTAAAGCTGGATCCCCCAGACGCCGAACTGGGTCGGCCCATCACAGCCACGCGTGTGCGCTACCCTCCCCGGCGTCCCCCAACGGCGGTGAACCACCCACCGCCACCGGTGGCCGCACGCGACAAAGGCAAGGGCGAGCCTCGAGCCAAGGAGGCAGCTGCTAGCACGGCGGCGTGGCGCTGCCCGATGGCAAACGCAGCGCCGGGGAGGAAGGAAGGATGCGCGCCCCTCTCAGCGCGGGGACCGGCGCCGCCAACCGCGGGCAAGGGCGGGCAGAGATCCGTTGCGCCGCCATGGCCGGCGGGTGCGGCAGAACCGCGGGATGGAGAGGAGGGCATGGCGTCACCTTGCAATTCCTGGTTAGCTAATTTCTCTTCAGTCAGCTCTCCTACTTACATTATTTCTCTGTTTCCTCATCATTCAGAGTAACCACATAGATACAATTGCTTAAGTCTAAATCTTGTCAAATTCTAGTACTACTTGCTGCTGATTGACATTAACATTTGCGGATAGTCAACGGCACTTCTACAGCACACATTTCAAGCTACAAATAAAAATCTTAAACCTATGAAACAAACCACGGTCCAACTCCAACCCAGATAGTCAGAGAGTACATCACATAGTGCAGGTAGTACAAGATCATAAACTAAAGTTTTGCAGGGATTTCTACAACAGATTTAGTACAGATGACAAACACGTCATGCAACAAATCAAAACTAACTCGCCGCGTTGCAACCACAGAAAATGTTCAAACTATTCAGGGAAAGGCCCTCATGATTACAGTCCATAAGAATATATAGTGAACTCTTACATGCATCGGAATAATTAAACAATACCCTGCCACTCGTCTAGTTGCCTGACTGCTACCACACGGTACTGTCAAAGTCAGTCAATTTTGTTGTATATGTGGCGTGCCCTCTGGAGCAGGGCTGGTTACTATTCCTAATCTGCGAAAATCCTTTTTTTTTATTACAATTTCGTTGAAACTCTCTAGAGATTGAAAGAGATTGAAAGGAGCTAAGTAGCACAAAGCATACCTTTGCTGGCAAAACTGTAGCCCCAACGCTTGCTGGCTGGATTTTGAACCCTGCTCTTCATCTCAAACAGAAGGGAAGAAAATGTTGGTAGAAGAATGCAGTGGGTTACTGAAGTGTATGCAATAATCATGTAGCTCTTAGTGAGTGCTGGAATGTAGTACATTTTAGGAGAGTCCTGTTTGGAGGAACATCAAGAATCTGGTATCTGTGGAGCAATATCGAAATGCAGTTCTCTTTTCTGCTATTAACAATGACATGAGTTACTATTATTGTAAGACCGATTATGAACCAACCTTGCTGAAGGAGAATGAGTGTGTAACTACACCAGTGGTTTGTGGTGAGCTGTTTTCCTGTTGCATATGTTTATATGTTTCCATTATGAGGAATTTGTAGTCAAGTTACAATATATAGAAGGCTGATGATGGCACCTGAGCAAATTAATATTGACCTGTATGATAAATTATTCTCTTGCCAAGATTCAGGGAGTAGTCCTTGAGGAGTTGAACTGAAGACGCTGCTGTTTGCTCCTACATTTTCTACACTGGTAGTTTACGATTTTGGTGAGTCATGTTTTGGGGAGTTTCCCTCTATCTGTACATCTGTGCAACCAGTAAAATTCTGGATTTGCTGCTTGCCTAACTGAACTTTGAGCTCTAAGTAAAAAGCTGGGATGACACTTTTCTCTAATTTTCTCTCTAGCTGGGATGACCCTTTCTGACGATCGATGCTGGATATGAAACAGCCAGTGAATACGAGACATTGTTTTGCTATGCTGATGTTTTTTTTTTCATTAGGGGCCAAAAATGTAGATCAAAATGTTTCTTGCGCACTATAGACCCAAAGTGGTCGGACCCTTCCCTGGACCCTGCGCAAGCGGGAGCTACATGCACCAGGTTGCCCTTAAAATGTTTCTTGCGCCCAAAAAGAAGATGGAGATATGATGTGGTACCTTATCCACGTTGGTTCCACGCACAACCACACACCTCAAGTGTTGAATAATTGCTTCTCCACCTTTACCGCTCCTTGGACGGCCTAGATTGTTTTCTTACACTGTTACCGTTAAGGCATTGCTTAAGCTAGTTGCTAAGTTACTTTACTTAAGCTAGTTGCTAGTTGTTAGAAGGTATCAATCTTAGACTGCAGATTTTTGAAATGCTAAGTGGAAGCTATGTTGTTACTTGTCAATACTAAGCGCAGATATCGATCTGGAACTGCAGATATATCAGTTTGGTACCCTGGAATTCTTGCCCATGTGCTATGCGCAGCAGTAAGTTGTGTTGAGTAGAAGCTGACCTTTGTATATTGCAGGTTACATGTTGACAAAAATAGACATTAATTGTGATGCACTGGTGTCACTAGGCTACACTAATTAAGATGAGGAGATGCATTACTGCAGCTAGCATCCTGCTGATGCTCTCATCGGCGGCCACCCCTCCGATGCCGCCGACAGCGCGGGCACCATTCTCCTGCCGAGCAAAGGCAAAGGTACGGTGATTCCTGCCGCGCGCGTGAACTCTTTTCTCTAGTTCAGTTTGTGAGCTGCTAGTGTAGTGCATGAAGAAACTGACCGCAGCTTGGCTCGTCGACGACTTGCAGACATGGTGGTAATGGTGGCGCCCAGGCCGTGGAGGTGCTGCGACGTGGCCTCCTGCACCAAGTCGATGCCGCCGACGTGCACCTGCATGGACGTGGTCGACAACTGTGCTGCAACCTGTGTACCCGCCTCGCCGCGTTTGCCTGGACCAGTACACCGGCGACGCCGGGCCCAAGTGCACGGAGGAGGATGTTGCCGGCGGCGGTAACTAGCACGCTCGCACGTGCTCGCGCGTTGATCACCCGATCGGCGCCGTCGACACCTCGTACTCTAGCTACTTGCTGCTGCAGCACGCTACTGTGGTTCAAAATAAAATGGTTGACTGGCCTCCAGCAGTACTACTAGCCTGTAGTATGTTTTAACATTTTACTGAAATGATGTGACTTCAAAAAAGTTCGAAAAATAAAAAAAAAACATGAGTATTTTGAAATAAAATATTTAATAAATCTGAAAAAATTTATGGATTCAAGAAATGTTCGGGATTTTGTAAAAAATGTTTGCTGATTCAAAAAATGTTAAGACAAATATGAAAAAAATGTTCGGGAAATCAAAAAATGTTCATGATTTTCAAAAAGTTTGTTTATCACAAAATGTTAATTAAATTTAGCAAAATTTTGCAAACTAAAAAAATGTTCATGAACGGAAAAATATTCAAAAGATTTAAAAACTGTTTGTCAATTACAAAATAGTTTATTCATTCATAAAATGTTCACTGATTCAAAAAAATCATGCATTTTCAAAAAGATGTTTGTGAATTTCAAAAATTGTTACACCAATTTCCAAAAAATTGTTCGTCGATTCTGGAAATGTTCGCCAATTCAGGAAATTTGTTCAAAAAATGTTCAAACTGTTTCAAAATTGTTTGCAAATAGCATAAAATGTTCATGAATTCAAAAAATGTTCTTGATTTTAGAATATGTATGAAACTTTGTAAAAGTGTACACGAATTTGAAAATATTCAGAATTGAAATATGTGCACCAATTTTAAAAAGTTTTCATGATTTCAAAAATTGTTCATGATTTCACGAAATTGAGAGTGATAGTGTCTCTCGGTGATGCAGCAAAATGTGGTCATGGCCATTGAAGAGGTTGAGGCAGATGGTCTTCGAGAACTCGTCGTCATCCGAAGAGGAAGAATACGACGATGACTTTTAAACAGTAGACAACTTTGACCCACAACCAACCTATCCAAAGAAGTTCTTTCGCCGGCGCTTTCGTATGCACACACGTCTTATTCCGACCATATGCAAAAACTGTTGAGAAGTATGATGACTTGTTCAAGCTCCGTAAAAATGCAAGTGAAGAGATAAGTGCAAGCCCTCTGATGAAGTGCATTGCGGCTATTCGAGTCTTGGCATATGGGTGTTCGACCGATGCCGTTGACGACTATGTCTTGCTCTGTTTTTTCTGGCCGGCGAGGGGAGGGCATTTGGGTGCTGTAACTCACCTCCTATGCACATGAGGTGTTCGATGAAATGTCCGAGCCACGCTAGTTAATTGTTCTCCTCTCGAAATTCGACCTCCGAGCTCCATTTTCTTCGAGATTTGTCTAGGTTTAGCGGTCTGTCACGTCCTGTCCCCATCTTCACCGCCGTCGATCGCCCGCGTCGATCTCGTCGCCGGCACCACCGTGGTGAGCCTCTTGTTCTTATCTTCTTTCTGAAAGAAAAAATTCTTACTTCAGATAGATACTTGTCTAATTTTCTTTTATTATTTTTTGTTATTATATAGTGCGATGGTTTTGGTATCCGCCCCCGTCGGCCCTCATCCTGTCTATGATTCGGATGTGGTATATATTACCTTTTGATAACTATTTGGTTCATTTATTGTTTATGACAATTATGCCGACCAACGTGACATAGATTTTATTTATTTAGGAGGTGGTTGAACCGGAAATTCCAACCGACCCTATTGCCGACAGGTTAAATTTAGTTGAATAGGAAAACAATTACTTGAAGGAAAAAATAAGAAATATTGAGGAGGAGAATATGATATTGGAGTTGCATGTTGCGGATGTCGTTGATGATCACAAGATCAAGATGGATGCAATGCGGTTGAAGATTAGAACGATTAGAAAATATGCCATTCATACCGACGCTTGGTATCATTATGCTTTGAATGGTGCATTTTGAACACAGAAAAATTATGGAGTTCAAATAAGTTCACAAAAATGAAATCCTTTGTAACAAACGAGTTTCCGTATGAAACCCTGATACTTCGAAAAAGATTGTCTGTTTTGTACACGAAGTGCATCCAGTTTTTGCCGTAACCCTCTGTACTTTCTTGCACATGCTATGTGGGTGAAATGATGATACCATGCGAACTTTCAACCTTTTCAGAGTTCATTTCAAATGCTTTTCAATTTCATGGTCTTATAACTGAAAATAATCAGTAAATGTATGAAAAATAACAAATGAAGTCAGAAAGGGTTGTAAATTGATGATGTGGCTTTGAATGGTGCATTTTGAACACAGAAAAACTATGGAGTTCAAATAAGTTCAAAAAAATGAAATCCCTTTGCAACAGACGAGTTTCCGTATGAAACCCTGATACTTTGAAAGAGATTGTTTGTTTTGTACACGAAGTGCATCCAGTTTTTGGCGTAACCCTTTGTACTTTCTTGCATGTGCTATGTGGGTGAAATGATGATACCATGCAAACTTTCAACCTTTTCAGAGTAATTTCAAATGCTTTTCAATTTCATGGTCTTATAGCTCAAAATAATCTGTAAATGCATGGAAAATAACAAATGAAATCAGAAAGGGTTATAAATTGATGATGTGGCTTTGAATGATGCATTTTGAACACAGAAAAACTATGGAGTTCAAATAAGTTCAAAAAAATGAAATCCCTTTGCAACAGACGAGTTTCCGTATGAAACCCTGATACTTCGAAAGAGATTGTCTGTTTTGTACACGAAGTGCATCCAGTTTTTGGCGTAACCCTCTGTACTTTCTTGCATGTGCTATGTGCGTGAAATGATGATACCATGCAAACTTTCAACCTTTTCAGAGTAATTTCAAATGCTTTTCAATTTCATGGTCTTATAGCTCAAAATAATCTGTAAATGCATGAAAAATAACAAATGATATCAGAAAGGGTTATAAATTGATGATGTGGCTTTGAATGGTGCATTTTGAACACAGAAAAACTATGGAGTTCAAATAAGTTTTAAAAAATGAAATCCCTTTGTAAAAGACGAGTTTCCGTATGAAACCCTGATACTTCGAGAGAGATTGTCCGTTTTGTACAAGAATTGCATCTAGTTTTTGCCGTAACTCTCTGTACTTTCTTGCACATGCTATGTGGGTGAAATGATGATACCATGCCAACTTTCAACCTTTTCAGAGTTCATTTCAAATGCTTTTCAATTTCATGGTCTTATAGCTCAAAATAATCAGTAAATGCATGAAAAATAACAAATGAAGTCACAAAGGGTAGTAAATTGATTATGTGTCTTTGAATGGTGCATTGAACAATAAAAAATATAATAGCAAAAAGAATTATCATAAAATAAAATAAATAAGTAATTCGAAACAAAATAATATAAACTATAATAAAATATATAAGGAAAAACAAAACAAAATAAAATACAATAAACTTTAATAACATAAATAAATTTATGAAACTAAAATTAAAATGTATTTTCTGTTCAAAATCATTAAAAGCAAAAAGAATTTTAATAAAGAACTTTTTTTGTTAGAAACTTTAATAGCAAAAAGAATTATCATAAAATAAAATAAATAAGTAATTATAAGCTAAACAAAATAAAATAAAATAAAATAAAACAAAATAAATAAAGCAAAAAAGAAAACAAAAAAACTGGGAACAAATAAAAAAATTGCCACCTATTGGGCCACCATGGCCTGAATACAACTAGAAACCCTATTGGGCCAGGATTCAGGCCCGCAGACGGCCCAGCAGGCCCAGAGGCAGAGACACAAGTTTAGGCCAGTAGGCCTGCAATAATGAGGAGTTCAAATGAGTGGGCAGAGTCGCGCTTATAAACAGGTGCGACCCCTCTTCAACTAGCGAGGTGGGACTAAGCTTTGGCCGCGACGCGTGCAACACATGGGCCTTTGGTCCCGGTTGGTGGCACCAACCGGGACTAAAGGGGTGCAATGGTACCGGTTCGTGGCACCAACCGGTACCAATTCCTCCCCTTTAGTCTCGGTTGGTGCCACCAACCGGGACCAAAGGTCTCCGCTTCCCGCCCTTTGGGCTGCTGAAAAGAGACCTTTGGTCCCAGTTGGTGGCTGATACGTGTCCAACGTATCTATAATTTTTCATTGTTCCATTACCCCTTTTTGAATGTTTATGGGCTTTATTTTACACATTTATATCATTTTTGGGACTAACCTACTAACAGGAGGCCCAACCCGTATTGCTGTTTTTTTTGCCTATTTCTGTATTCCGAAGAAAAGGAATATCAAACGGAGTCCAAACGGAATGAAACCTTCGGGAGCGTGATTTTTGGAACGAACGTGATCCAAAGGACTTGGAGTGCAAGTCAAGAAGCAGCCGAGGCTCCCACGAGATAGGAGGGCGCGCCCCCTGTATCGTGGGCCCCTCGGGCGGCCACCGACGTACTTCTTCCTCCTATATAAGCCTACGTACCCCGAAAACATCCAGGGGCAGGACGAAACACAATTTCCACCACCATAACCTTCTGTATCTTGGAGCCTTCGCCGACACTCTTTGCCGGAGGGGGAGTCGACCATGGAGGGCTTCTACATCAACACCCTTGCCTCTCCGATGAGTTGTGAGTAGTTTACCACAGACCTACGGGTCCATAGTTATTAGCTAGATGGCTTCTTCTCTCTTTTTGGATCTCAATACAATGTTCTCCCCCTCTCTTGTGGAGAACTATTCGATGTAATCTCTTTTTGCGGTGTGTTTGTCGAGATCCGATGAATTGTGGGTTTATGATCAGATTTATCTATAGATAATAATTGAATCTTCTCTGAATTCTTTTATATGATTGAGTTATCTTTGCAAGTCGCTTCGAATTATCGGTTTGGTTTGGCCTACTAGATTGATCTTTCTTGCCATGGGAGAAGTGCTTAGCTTTGGGTTCAATCTTGCGGTGTTCTTACCCAGTGACATAAAGGGTTGCAAGACACGTATTGTATTGTTGCCATCGAGGATAAAAAGATGGGGTTTATATCATATTGCTTGAGTTTATCCCTCTACATCATGTCATCTTTCTTAATGCGTTACTCTGTTCTTATGAAGTTAATACTCTAGATGCATGCTAGATAGTAGTCGATGTGTGGAGTAATAGTAGTAGATGCAGGCAGGAGTCGGTCGACTTGTTATGGATGTGATGCCTATATACATGATCATGCCTAGATAACATTATAATTATTCGCTTTTCTATCAATTGCTCGATAGTAATTTGTTCACCCACCGTAATACTTATGCTCTCGAGAGAAGCCTCTAGTGAAACCTATGGCCCCCGGGTCTATCTCTTATCATATTTGCTTTCAATCTACTTTTATTTGCATCTTTATTTTCTGCATCTATATTATAAAATACCAAAAATATATTTATCTTATCATACTATCTTTATTAGATCTCACTTTTGCAAGTGGCCGTGAAGGGATTGACAACCCCTTTGTCGCGTTGGTTGCAAGTTATTTGTTTGTTTGTGTAAGTTCGTGGGACTTGTTGAGGAGCCTCCTACTGGATTGATACCTTGGTTCTCAAAAACTGAGGGAAATACTTACGCTACTATTGCTGCATCACCCTCTCCTCTTCGAGGAAAACCAACGCAAGCTCAAGACGTAGCAAGAAGGATTTCTGGCGCCATTGTCGGGGAGGTCTTCACTCAAGTCAAGACATACCAAGTACCCATCACAAACTCATCTCCCTCGCATTTACTTTATTTGCAATTTGCCTCTCGCTTTCCTCTCTCCCACTTCACCCTTGCCGTTTTATTCGCCCTCTCTTTTCCAATCTCCTTCTCTCTTTTCCGCTTGCCTTTTTATGTTTGCTTGTGTGTTGGATTACTTGTTGCCATGGCGCAAGATAATACCAAATTGTGTGATTTCTCGAACACCAATAATAATGATTTCCTTAGTACTCCAATTTCTCCTCTTAATGATGTTGAGTCTTGTGAAATCAATGCTGCTTTGCTGAATCTTGTTATGAAAGATCGATTCGCTGGCCTTCCTAGTGAAGATGCCGCTACTCATCTAAACAACTTTGTTGATTTGTGTGATATGCAAAAGAAGAAAGATATGGATAACAATATTGTCAAATTGAAGTTATTTCCGTTTTCAGTTAGAGATCGTGCTAAAGTTTAGTTTTCGTCTTTGCCTAAAAATAGTATTGATTCTTGGAACAAGTGCTAAGATGCTTTTATCTCTAAGTATTTTCCTCCCACTAAGATCATCACTCTTAGGAATGATATTATGAATTTTAAACAATTTGATCATGAGCATGTTTCCCAATCTTGGGAAACAATGAAATTGATGCTTCGCAATTGCCCTACTCATGGTTTGAATTTATGGATGATCATACCAATTTTTTATGCCGGTTTGAACTTTGCTTCTAGAAATCTCTTAGATTCGGCCGCCGGAGGCACGTTTATGGAAATCACTTTAGGAGATGCTACAAAACTTCTTGATAATATTATGGCTAATTATTCTCGATGGCATACCGAAAGATCTTCTAGTAAAAAAGTGCATGCTATAGAAGAAATCAATGTTTTGAATGGAAAGATGGATGAACTTATGAATTTGTTTGCTACTAAAAACACTCCTTTTGATCCTAATGATATGCCTTTGTCTTCCTTGATTGAGAATATTAATGAATCTATGGATGTGAATTTTGTTGGTAGGAATAATTTTGGAAACAATGCTTATAGAGGAAACTTTAATGCTAGACCGTTCCCTAGTAATTCCTCTAATAATTATGAAAATTCCTAGAATAACTCTTATGGTAATTTCAATAAGATGCCCTCTGATTTTGAGAATAGTGTGAAAGATTTTATGATTTCTCAAAAGAATTTTAATGCTTTGCTTGAAGAAAAATTGCTCAAAGTTGATGATTTGGCTAGGAACGTTGATAGACTTTCGCTTGATGTTGATTCTCTTAAACTTAGATCTTCTCCTCCTAAGCATGATATCAATGAGTCTTTCAAAGAAATGAGAATTTCCATTGAAGAGTGCAAGGAAAGAACCGCTAGATTGCGTGCTAAGAAAGATAGCTTTATAAAAGCGTGGTCTTCTAGTTTCCATGAAAATAATGATGAAGATCTTAAAGTTATTGATGCATCTCCTATTAGATCTATCTTCTGCAATATGAATTTTGATGATTATGGGACTGATGATGAATCAACTTTGCCTAAAAGGCGTCCTAAGAATTCGAAGTTTTTAGATCTTGATGCTAATTTTGGTAAAAGTAAGATTGGAGAAGTCACAACTTTAAAAAGCATTGACCCACTATCTCGGATTTTAAGAAATTTGATTATGATAATTGTTCTTTAGAAGGTTGTATTTCCTTGTTGCAACCCGTTGTTAATTCTCCACATGCTTATAGTCAAAACAAAGCTTTTACCAAACATATTGTTGATGCCTTGATGCAATCTTTTGATGAAAAACTTAATTTGGAAGTTTCTATACCTAGAAAACTTAATGATGAGTGGGAACCTACTATAAAGATTAAAATTAAATATTATCAGTGTTTTGCTTTGTGTGATTTGGGTGCTAGTGTTTCCACAATTCCGAAAACTTTATGTGATATTCTAGGTTTCCATGATCTTGATGATTGCTCGTTAAATTTGCACCTTGCGGATTCCACCATTAAAAAGCCAATGGGAAGGATCAATGATGTTATTATTGATGCAAATAGAAATTTGGTGCCCGTCGATTTTATCGTTCTTGATGTAGATTGCAATCTTTCTTGCCCTATTATCCTTGGTAGACCTTTCCTTAGAACGATTGGCGCGATTATTGATATGAAGGAAGGTAATATTAGATTCCAATTTCCATTAAAGAAAGGCATGGAGCACTTTTCAAAAAAGAAAGTGAAATTACCTTATGAATCTATCATGCGGGCTACTTATGAATCAAGTGCCAAAGATGGCACTCGTTAGATCTATCTTCGCTTTTATGCCTAGTTAGGGGCGTTAAACGATAGCGCTAGTTGGGAGGCAACCCAATTTTCTTTGTGTTCTTTGTTTTTGTTCCTGTTTAGTGTTAATTTTTTTTTCTACTTTCTGTTTAGATGTGTTTTTAACTTTTAATTAGTGTTTGTGCCAAGTGGAACCTATAGGATAAACTATGATGATAGTTGATTTGATTCTGCTGAAAAACAGAAACTTTGTGCTCACGAGAAAAAATTCAATAAATCACAGAAACGTGCTTTTGCATTGATTCGTTTTTCTGCTGTTCAATAAACAAATTATCCAGTACGTCCTATTTTGGTAGGATTTTTAGAGTTCCATAAGGTTGCGTTAGTTACAGATTGCTACAGACTGTTCTGTTTTTGACAGATTCTGTTTTTCGTGTGTTGTTTGCTTATTTTGATGCATATATGGCTAGTAAAATAGTTTATAAACCATAGAGAAGTTGGAATACAGTAGTTTTAACACCAAAATAAATAAAGAATGAGTTCATTACAGTACCTTATGTGGTGGTTTTGTTTTCTTTCACTAACGGAGCTTATAAGATTTCCTGTTGAGTTTTGTGTTGTGAAGTTTTCACGTTTTGGGTAAAGCTTTTATGGACTATGGAATAAGGAGTGGCAAGAGCCTAATATTTGGGATGCCCAAAGCACCCCAAGATATTCAAGGATAGCCAAAAGCCTAAGCTTGGGGATGCCCCGGGAAGGCATCCCCTCTTTCATCTTCGTTTATTGGTAACTTTACTTGGAGCTATATTTTTATTCACCACATGATATGTGTTTTGCTTGGTGCATCGTGTATTGTATTAGTCTTTGCTTTCTTGTTTACCACAATCATCCTTTATGTACACATCTTTTTGGAGAAGCCTATTTTATTGGAATTTGCTAGAATACTCTTTGTGCTTCACTTATATCTTTTGAGCTTGATAGTTTTTGCTCTAGTGCTTCACTTATATCTTTTAGAGCACGGTGGTGTTTTAATTTTGGAGAAATTTCTAGTCTCTCATGCTTCACTTATATTATTTTGAGAGTCTTTTAGAACAGCATGATATTTGCTTTGGTTACAAATTTGGTGCTAGAATGATGAGCATCCAAGTTGGGTATAATAAAAACTATCATAGAAGTTGAATTGGATGCTATGATCAACTTGTTGCTTGATAATTGTTTTGAGATATAAAGGTAGTAATGTTAGGGTCATGCTAGTGGATAATTATGAAATTGAGAAATACTTTTGTTGAAGTTGGCAAGTCCCGTAGCATGCACGTATGGTAAAAGTTGTGTGACAAATTTATTGCATGAGGTGCTCTTTTGAGTGTCTTCCTTATGAGTGGCAGTCGGGGACGAGCGATGGATTTTTTTCCTACCAATCTATCCCTCTTGGGGCATGCGTAGTAGTACTTTGCTTCGAGGGCGAAGTAGATTTTTGCAATAAGTATATGAGTTCTTTATGACTAATGTGAGTCCATGGATATATGCATACTCATCCTTCCACTTAGCTAACCTCTATTTTACCACGCAACTCTCGCCGGTATGGAACCCATTATTTAACTTCCTCAAAATAGCCACCATACCTACCTATTATGGCATTTCCATAGCCATTCCGAGATATATTGCCATGCAACTTTCCACCGTTCCGTTTATTATGACACGTTTCATCATTGTCATATTGTTCTTTGCATGATCATGTAGTTGACATCGTATTTGTGGCAAAGCCACCTTCATAATTTTCATACATGTCGCTCTTGATTCATTGCATATCCCGGTACACCGCCAGAGGCATTCACATAGAGTCATATCTTGTTCTAGCTTTGAGTTGTAATTCTTGAGTTCTAAATCCATAAAAGTGTGATGATCTTCATTATTAGAGCATTGTCCCAAGTGAGGAAAGGATGATGAAGATTATCCCCCACAAGTCGGGATGGGACTTCGGACTTTATAAAAATAAAAGAGGCCAAAGAAGCCCACCAAAAAGAAAAAAAGGGAAAGAAAAAAAGAGAAAAAAAGAAATAAAGAAATAAAAAAAAGGATAAATAAAAAGAGAGAAAAATAGAGAAGGGACAATTGCTACTATATCCTTTTCCACACTTGTGCTTCAAAAATAACACCATGATCTTCATGATAGAGAGTCTCATATATTGTCATTTTCATATACTAGTGGGAATTTTTCATTATAGAACTTGGCTTGTATATTCCAATGATGGGCTTCCTCAAAGTGCCCTAGGTCTTCGTGAGCAAGCAAGTTGGATGCACACCCACTTAGTTTCTTTTGTTGAGCTTTCATATATTTATAGCTCTAGTGCATCCGTTGCATGGCAATCCCTACTCACTCACATTGATATCTATTGATGGGAATCTCCATAGCCCTTGATACGCCTAGTTGATGTGAGACTATCTTCTCCCACTTTTTGTCCTCACAACCACCATATTAGACCACCATAGTGCTATATCCATGGCTTGCGCTCATGTATTGCGTAAGAGTTGAAAAAGCTGAAGCGCGTTAAAAAGTATGAACCAATTGCTCGGCTCGTCATCGGGGTTGTACATGATGGGAGTATTTTGTGTAATGAAAATGAAGCATGGCCTAACTATATGATTTTGTAGGGATAAGCTTTCTTTGGCTATGCTATTTTGATAGGACATGATTATTTGTTAGTATGCTTTGAAGCATTATTATTTTTATGTTTTATAAGCTTTTATCTTGAATCATTTGGATCTGAACATTCATGCTACATTAAAGAAAATTACATTGAGAATTATGCTAGGTAGCATTCCACATCAAAAATTTCTTTTTTATCATTTACCTACTCGAGGACGAGTAGGAATTAAGCTTGGGGATGCTTGATACGTCTCCAACGTATCTATAATTTTTGATTGCTCCATGCAATTATATTACCCCTTTTTGGATGTTTATGGGATTTATTTTACACATTTATATCATTTTTGGGACTAACCTACTAACCGGAGGCCCAGCCCGTATTGCTGTTTTTTTTGCCTATTTCAGTATTTCGAAGAAAAAGAATATCAAACCGAGTCCAAATGGAATGAAACCTTTGGGAGCGTGATTTTTGATACGAACGTGATCCAGAGGACTTGGAGTGCAAGTCAAGAAGCAGCCGAGGCTCCCACGAGATAGGAGGGTGCGCGCCCCCCTGGAGGGCGGGCCCCCTGTCTTGTGGGCCCCTCGGGCAGCCATAGACGTACTTCTTCCTCCTATGTAAGCCTACGTACCCCGAAAACATCCAGGGGTAGGACGAAACACAATTTCCACCACTGTAACCTTCTGTATCTGCGAGATCCCATCTTGGAGCCTTCACCGACACTCTGCTGGAGGGGGAATCAACCACGGAGGGCTTCTACATCAAACACCCTTGCCTCTCCGATGAGTATTGAGTAGTTTACCACAGACCTATGGGTCCATAGTTATTAGCTAGGTGACTTCTTCTCTCTTTTTGGATCTCAATACAATGTTCTCCCCCTTTCTTGTGGAGAACTATTCGATGTAATCTCTTTTTGCGGTGTGTTTGTCGAGATCCGATGAATTGTGGGTTTATGATCAGATTTATCTATGGATAATAATTGAATCTTCTCTGAATTCTTTTATATGATTGAGTTATCTTTGCAAGTCTCTTCGAATTATCGGTTTGGTTTGGCCTACTAGATTGATCTTTCTTGCCATGGGAGAAGTGCTTAGCTTTGGGTTCAATCTTGCGGTGCTCTTACCCAGTGACAGAAAGGGTTGCAAGACACGTATTGTATTGTTGCCATCGAGGATAAAAAGATGGGGTTTATATCATATTGCTTGAGTTTATCCCTCTACATCATGTCATCTTTCTTAATGTGTTACTCTGTTCTTATGAACTTAATACTCTAGATGCATGTTGGATAGCGGTCGATGTGTGGAGTAATAGTAGTAGATGCAGGCAGGAGTCGGTTTACTTGTTATGGACATGATGCCTATATACATGATCATGCCTAGATAACGTTATAATTATTCGATTTTCTATCAATTGCTCGACAGTAATTTGTTCACCCACCATAATACTTATGCTCTCGAGAGAAGCCTCTAGTGAAACCTATGGCCCCCGGGTCTATCTCTTATCATATTTGCTTTCAATCTACTTTTATTTGCATCTTTATTTTTTACATCTATATTATAAAATACCAAAAATATATTTATCTTATCATACTATCTCTATCAGATCTCACTTTCGCAAGTGGCCGTGAAGGGATTGGCAACCCCTTTGTCGCGTTGGTTGCGAGTTCTTTGTTTGTTTGTGTAGGTTCGTGGGACTTGTTGAGGAGCCTCCTACTGGATTGATACCTTGGTTCTCAAAAACTGAGGGAAATACTTACGCTACTATTGCTGCATCACCCTCTCCTGTTCGAGGAAACCCAGCGCAAGCTCAAGACGTAGCAGTGGCACCAACCGGTACCAAAGGGCGGCATTGGTACCGGTTGGTGCCACCAGCCGGGATTCAAGGGTTGGGTATATAACAAACACTTGTGAAAATTTTCTTTCAGTTCATCTTCCCTGCAGCCCAACACCCCAGCGCTGCTCCTCATCGCCGTCGCCGTCGTCGCCTCTACCCCGCGCCCGAGCCCCTGCCCGCGGACCGACCCCGCACGCTGGCACCGTCGCCGCGCCATCCCTGCCTCCGACGCCGTTGCCGTCGCCGCGCCGCCCCTGCCCTCGACCACGTCGTCGCCGGCGCCGCACCGGTCCCTGCCTCGCGCTCGAGCCGCTGCCCGCGGCCCGCCCGCGCGCGCCGGCGCCCTCGCCGCCCCCGCCGCCGCCGTCGCTAGCTGGCCCCGCTGTTGCCGTCGCCAATCGCCCCGCCGTCGCCGTCGCAAGCCGCCCTCGGTTAATTTTTATTAGATTAATTCTGTTTTTTCTATTTTTATTAGATTTTTTTACATGTTTTTAGATTTTCATATATGTATGTATGTATTTTTTAGATATATGTATTTTTTTATGTATGTTCATATATGTATGTATGTATTTTTACATGTTTTTGTATGTATGTATGTATTTTTAGATTTTTAGAAAAGTTTTATCTATATATGTTCTCTGATTTAGTACATTTTAGGTTAGTTTAATTTTTAGAATTTTTTTTAAATATCTTGCTAGGAAAGGAAGAAGAAGAAAAAGAATGAGAGGAAGAAGGAAAATAAGAAGAGGAAGAAAGGAGAAGAAGAGGAGAGGAAGAAGAGGAGAAATAAATAAGAAGAGGAAAAAAGAAGAAAAAGAAGAGGAGAAGAAGAAAGGAATAGAGGAGAAGAAGAGAAAATATATATTTTCTCTTCTTCTCCTCTATTCCTATCTTCCTCTCCTTTTATTTTCTTCTTTTTTTTCTTCGATCGCTTCTCTTCTATTCCTTTCTTCTTCTCCTCTTTTTATTTCTTCTTTTGTCTTCTTCTTTGTTATCGGGTATGTCATTGTCAATATACCCCCTTCCGATAACTTCAACACGAGGGGGGGGGTCGATATACCCCCTCCTCGATAACATTATTTTCCCATGTATGTATGTCGTCTTTGTCGATATAACCCCCTCCCGGATAACTTCGACATGAGGGGCGGTCGATATATATACTCCCTCTCGACCGTGATAACTTATACCACGGCAGCACCCCCCCCCCCGGCCCTCTCGCTTGACCAAAACTCTCGAGGACACCCAAACCCTAGAAAAAAATGATGTTGGTATCCTACCCCCTCCCGCTGCGCCCCTACTCGACAAACTCTCTGGAGGGCACGCAAATTTACCAAGTTAAAAGAGCGTTGTCGTCGAGGCCACCCCAAACCCTTGAAGCGTTGTCGAGGCCACCCCAAACCCTTGAAGCATTGCCGAGGCCACCCCAAACCCTAGAGAAGCAGCGTCGAGGCCACTAATATGATTCCTTATTGTGATTAGCTAGCCAGTTCTACGTTTGCCACTAATATATCCATCTGTCATGTTTGAATAATAATTGCCATGTTGTAAATATTTACAGAAACTATGGAGCACCCCCGAGATGAAGCAACAAAAGCGATGTTGGGGGACATAATCGCAAAAGGAAGTGATGTCGTTGCGAGGTTTCTCAACGACACCGATGGTCTGGAAGGACAGGGTAGTGAAGAAGAAGGCTATGATTATGATCGCTCCGGTGACCCATTAATGCCGGTACAAGAAGAAGGCTATGATTATGATGGCTCCGGTGACCCAATGCCGGTACAAGAAGGAGACCATGATGATGGCTCCGGTGACCGAACCGAGTCCGGCCAGGTATATATATTAGTTAAGCCTGTGCTGAATAGCTAATCGATGCATTCATTGTTTTCGTATGTACACATATTAATTAACTCTCGTATTTCTTCTTTTTTCTAGCCCCCCGGATCGAGCACAACTTCCGTAAAGAGACGAGGCCCGAAGAAAAAGTTGCGCTCGGATGAAAGGTTTGAGATCACAGCAATCGCGCACGATGGCAAGCCGATTGAACCGTACCGGACAAAGGAAGCATTTGCTAATCAGTGCGGGGTTCTTGTTAGGGACAAGATCCCGATCAGTATCCAGCAATGGTTAAAGCCTAAGAATGAAGACCATGAGGTGTCTTATGTCTCTGATATGCAGAAAGAAGATCTTTGGACAATGCTTAAGGCAAATTTCACCCTACCGCTAGAGGAGGATCCGGAGAAGCCAGTTATAGAAAAATTGATCAAGTCTCATGCTCTTAAGAAGATGGTAGAACTATTCAGGAGGTGGAAGAATGAGCTGAAAACGTTTGTCGACAAAGAAATTACACCAGAATTCACCGGCCGGTTTGAGAAGATCAGAGATCACTAGCCCGCATTTGTGGCCCACAAGACATCGGAAAAGAGTAAGAAGATGTCAACGAGAAACAAGAAAAATGCTGCGAAGAAGAAGCATCAGCATCGCACGGGGTCAGGTGGCTACCTCAAAGCCCGACCTTTGTGGGACAAGGCTGAGAATGACCTGATTGCTAAAGGGGTTGAACCAGAGACATTGAACTGGCCAGACCGTTGCCGGACTTGGTTCTTCGGGGTTAGCGGAACCATGGACCCTGTATCAGGTAAGTGCGTTTGGACGGAAGAGCAACTGCGAATACCCGTCAGGAGGCTTCAAGAGTATATTGAGAAAGCGCAGCAATGGACGTTCGTTCCAGACAGAGAGAAGGACGAGCTCACAAGTGCCCTCGGGAATCTTGAGCACCCTGGACAGACACGAGGCACGCCAGCCTCTATTCCATGGAAGGTTGGGTTTCCGGACGCAAGGGGTTACAAATGCCAGGAGAGGAGGAAGAAAGTGGAACATAGCCAACTGCAGGCGCTGCACGAAAGGCTACAAGGGCTAGAGGAACGAGAAGCAGATCGCAGCAAACGACCTGCTGAAGCTTCCCTTGAAGCTACCCCACCATCTCAGCGGAGAAGCAGCGTGGCTTCCACCGAGCAGACTCAGCAGCTGGAGCCTGTCTTCACGGCTCCTGGTAGCTACCCCGTGGATGCTATCACGGAGTCTCAACATTGCCACCTTATGGCGCGATGGATGACATTGAAAGTCAAGGCAACTGTTGGCTCTGTTTTACCTACTGAACCTGACACAACCTACCACGGTCGGTCGATTCCAGAAGGACATGCTAGGGTGATGGTGGATCAAATAACGGACAAATTTGAGGACCTTGAGCTTGACCACCCTACGGGTGAAGGGGAGATTCGGCTGTGTTCTTCTCTGAAGGCTCCATGCCTATGGTAGAAGGAGCTCACCAACATTCCGAACTGGACGCCTCCGCCTCCTCCTCCTCCTCCGGCGAGTCAGGGCACTCCGCCTCCTCCCCCGGCGAGTGATCAGGGCACTCAGCCTCCTTCTCCGGCTCGTGGCGGCACTCCGCCTCCTTCTCCGCCTGCGCCGGTGCACCCGAGCAGCCAGCCTCCTCCTTCTCCGCCTCATCAACAAGGGCGGAAGAGACCCGCCGCCGCTCCTGCTGCTCCGGCGCGTCGTCCTTCTCGTCCGCCTCGTAAGAAAGGAAAGACAGCCGCAACCGCTCCGTCTACTCCGGCGTCTAGCAGAATAGCCAGATGCAGGCAATACAGATATGGTCCTTCTCTGAAGACTCCAGAGAAGTTACCATATGAGAGGAGCCAGGAGGAAAACACGAAGATCGTGCAAGCCGAAGTGAACAACTTATTTGAAGGGATGAAAGCAAACAAACATCCACCTTCGGAGGAGAAGATAGATCCGGTAAAAGCGAAGCGTACTCTGGGTACCCTGAAGAAACTACCAAAGTCTTCGGCGAAAGGCAACTATGAGCGCATTCTTAAAAAGTCATTTATCGAAGAGGAGCGGTCGGGAAGTACTGTTAGTGGTCAAAGGTTAGCAGAACGACGAGCTGGGAAAAAAGTTGCCCAGCTCGGCGAACAAGCAAACCAATCGCCCCCCCCCACTCCAGGTGTCTAGCAATATCGTCGCTAATCATCCGGGCGGGATGGTTCCCAATTATAACAATCTTGAAGATTACTTGCCCGACGATGTACATTATGATTTCTTGGAGGTGGACGAACACAAATACGTGTATGGGAAGCCTCTCGTCAAAGATGAAAGATCTCTAACAACGATGATGCGAAGATTCCATGATTGGTACATGAAAACCTGCAGAGAGTCTGAGGGGAGGAATATTTTAACGCTGAGAGTTAGAGAGGAGCATGACCTCATTGGAATTGAACTGTTGAATGTTCCATTTGAGGAGTTCTTAGAGTTTTTGAATCTAAAGGCCCTCGATAAATTAATGATCACTTGCTACTGCCTGTAAGTAGTACTACTGATGTCTACTACACAACTTCTTCTTATAGACGTTGTTGGGCCTGCAAGTGCACAGGTTTGTAGGACAGTAGCAAATTTCCCTCAAGTGGATGACCTAAGGTTTATCAATCCGTAGGAGGCTTAGGATGAAGATGGTCTCTCTCAAGCAACCCTGCAACCAAATAACAAAGAGTCTCTTGTGTCCCCAACACACCCAATACAATGGTAAATTGTATAGGTGCACTAGTTCAGCGAAGAGATGGTGATACAAGTGCAAAATAGATAGTAGATAAAGGTAACTGTAATCTGAAACAATAAAAATATCAAGGTAACTAATGGTAAAAGTGAGCGTAAACGTTATTGCAATGGTAGGAAACAAGGCCTAGGGTTCATACTTTCACTAGTGCAAGTTCTCTCAACAATAATAACATAGATAGATCATATAACAAGCCCTCAACATGCAACAAAGAGTCACTCCAAAGACACTAATAGCGGAGAACAAACGAAGAGATTATGGTAGGGTATGAAACCACCTCAAAGTTATTCTTTCGGATCAGTCTGTTCAAGAGTTCGTACTAGAATAACACCTTAAGACACAAATCAACCAAAACACTAATGTCACCTAGATACTCCATTGTCACCTCAAGTATCCGTTGGCATGATTATACGATACGCATCACACAATCTCCGATTCATCTATTCAACCAACACAAAGTACTTCAAAGAGTGCCCCAAAGTCTCTACCGAAGAGTCAAGAACGTGTGCCAACCCCTATGCATAGGTTCATGGGCGGAACCCGCAAGTTGGTCACCAAAACATACATCAAGAGGCACATGATATCCCATTGTCACCACAGATAAGCACGACAAGACATACATCAAGTGTTCTCATAAAAGACTCAATCCGATAAGATAACTTCAAATGGGAAACTCAATTCATCACAACATAGTAGAGGGGGAGAAACATCATAAGATCCAACTACAATAGCAAAGCTCGGGATACATCAAGATCGTGCCATAGAGGGAACACGAGAGAGAACACGAGAGAGAGAGATCAAACACATAGCTACTGGTACATACCCTCAGCCCCGAGGGTGAACTACTCCCTCCTCATCATGGAGAGCACCGAGATGATGAAGATGGCCACTGGTGAAGGTTCCCCCCTCCGGCAGGGTGCCGGGAAGGGCTCCCGAGAGGTTTTTGGTGGCTACAGAGGCTTGCGGCGGCGGAACTCCCGATCTAGGTTAATTCCCAAAAGTTTCAGTATTTATAGGAATTATTGGCATTGGTTTCACGTCAGGGGGGTGGGGTCTCCGGGCTGAGCCAACTTCGATGCTCCGTGGTCTTCTTTTGGTCCATAAAAAATCCTCAAAAATTGGCACGTCATTTGGACTCCGTTTGATATTCCTTTTCTTCGAAATACTGAAACAGGCAATAAAACAACAATATGGGTTGGGCCTCCGGTTAATAGGTTAGTCCCAAAAGTAATGTAAAAGTGTAAAATAAAGCCCATAATCATTCAAAATAGATAATATAATAGCATGGAACAATCAAAAATTATAGATACGTTGGAGACGTATCAAGCATCCCCAAGCTTAATTCCTGCTCGTCCACGAGTAGGTAAATGATAAAAACAGAATTTTTGATGTGGAATGCTACCTAGCATGATTCTCAAAGTAATTTATCTTTATTGTGGCATGAATGTTCAGATCCAAATGGTTCAAGATAAAAGCTTTACAAAACATAAAAATAATAATCCTTCAAAGCATACTAACAAATAATCATGTCCTATCAAAATAGCATAGCCAAAGAAAGCTTATCCCTACAAAATCATATAGTTAGGCCATGCTTCATTTTCATTACACAAAATACTCCCATCATACACAACCCCGATGACGAGCCGAGCAATTGTTTCATACTTTTTAACACGCTTCATCTTTTTCAACTCTTACACAATACATGAGCGTAAGCCATGGACCTAGCACTATGGTGGTATATGGTGGTGGTTGTGAGGACAAAAAGAGGGAGAAGATAGTCTCACATCAACTAGGCGTATCAACGGGCTATGGAGATGCCCATCAATAGATATGAATGTGAGTGAGTAGGGATTGCCATGCAACGGATGCACTAGAGCTATAAATATATGAAAGCTCAACAAAAAGAAACTAAGTGGGTGTGCATCCAACTTGCTTGCTCACGAAGACCTAGGGCATTTTGAGGAAGCCCATCATTGGAATATACAATCCAAGTTCTATAATGAAAAATTCCCACTAGTATATGAAAGTGACAACATATGAGACTCTCTATCATGAAGATCAGGGTGCTATTTTGAAGCACAAGTGTGGAAAAAGAGATAGTAGAATTGTCCCTTCTCTCTTTTTCTCTCATTTTATTTTTCCCTTTTTTTATTTTTTTTCTTTCTCTTTTTTTCTTTGGCCTTCCCTTTTTTTATTTTTGGCCTTTCTCCCTTTTTTTTCTTTTTTTTGTAAAGTCCGAAGTCTCATCCCGACTTGTGGGGGAATCATAGTCTTCATCATCCTTTCCTCACTAGGACAATGCGCTAATAATGAAGATCATCACACTTTTATGGATTTACAACTCAAAGCTAGAACAAAATATGACTCTATATGAATGCCTCCGGCGGTGTACCGGGATATGCAATGAATCAAGAGCGACATGTATGAAAATTATGAAGGTGACCTTGCCACAAATACGATGTCAACTACATGATCATGCAAAGAGCAATATGACAATGATGATACATGTCCTAATAAACGGAACGGTGGATAGTTGCATGGCAATATATCTCGGAATGGCTATGGAAATGCCAAAATAGGTAGGTATGGTGGCTGTTTTGAGGAAGGTAAATAATGAGTTCAATACCGGCGAAAGTTGCGCGGCAATAAGAGAGGCTAGGAAAGTGGAAGGATGAGTGTGCGTATATCCATGGACTCACATTAGTCATAAAGAACTCATATACTTATTGCAAAAGTCTACTTAGCCCTCGAAGCAAAGTACTACTACGCATGCCCCAAGAGGGATAGATTGGTAGGAAAAGACCATCGCTCGTCCCCGACTGCCACTCATAAGGAAGACAATCAAAAGAACACCTCATGCAACAAATTTGTCACACAACTTTTACCATACGTGCATGCTACGGGACTTGCCAACTTCAACAAAAGTATATCTCAATTTCATAATTACCCACTAGCATGACCCTAACATTACTACCTTTATATCTCAAAACAATTATCAAGCATCAAGTTGATCATAGCATCCAATTCACTTCCTATGATAGTTTTCTTTCAAATTACCATGCTGTTTAAGACTCTCAAAATAATATAAGTGAAGCATGAGAGACTAGCAATTTCTACAAAATATAACCTCCGCTGTGCTCTAAAAGATATAAGTGAAGTACTAGAGCAAACGACAAACTACTCCGAAAGATATAAGTGAAGAACAATGAGTAGCTAAATAATTATGCAACTATAAGAAGACTCTCTCCCATTAAAGAATTTCAGATTTTGGTATCTTATTCAAACAGCAAGCAAAACAAAATAAAATAGCATTGCAAGGATAGCACAACTCATGTGAAGAAGCAAAAACTTAGGCTCAACCGATACTAACCGATAGTTGTTGAAGAGGAAAGGTGGGATGCCTAACGGGGCATCCCAAGCTTAGATGCTTGAGACTTCTTGAAATATTATCTTGGGGTGCCTTGGGCATCCCAAATCTTGAACTTTTGTGTCTCCTTAATTCCTCTCATATCATGGTTTCTCTTTTTATCAAAAGCTTCATTCACAACAAACTAAACAAGAACTCGTGAGATAGGTTAGTATAAACCAATGCAAAACCTTATCATTTTCTACTGCAACAAATCACTATCATTATTATTCAACATTGTATACTAGATGCCTCTGCATATTTAATAATCCTATCCTCAAATAGAATCATTAAACAAGCAAACATACGCAAACAATGCAACCATAACAGCAATCTGCCAAAACAGTACAGTCTGTAAAGAATGCAAGGGTATCAATACTTCCCTGACTCCAAAATTATGAACAAAAATTCCCACTGTAATATATTTATCAGATCTTAATATGCAAAAAGATTCAATGTTATACCATTCTCTGAGTTTTCTAGGGAATTTTTGCAACATCGGTAAAGTTTCTGTTTTCAAACAGCAACTTGTATACTAGCAAAATAAGCATGGCAAAGGCTATCCTTGACCTTTTTTTATTTAAACTAAAGATGCAAAACATTATTCTAACTAACATCCAGCAAATACTAACAAAATAAAATGACGCTCCAAGCAAAACACATATCATGTGGTGAATAAAAATATAGCTCCAAGTAAAGTTACCGATGAACGAAGACGAAAGAGGGGATGCCATCCGGGGCATCCCCAAACTTAGTTGCTTGGTTGTCCTTGAATATTACCTTGGGGTTCCTTGAGCATCCCCAAGCTTAGGCTCTTGACACTCCTTACTCCATAGTCCATCGAATCTTTACCCAAAACTTGAAAACTTCAACCACACAAAACTTAAACAAAACTCGTAAGCTCCGTTAGTATAAGAAAATAAAATCACAACTTAGGTAATGTAATTAACTCATTCTAAATTCATATTGGTTTAATATCTACTGTATTCTAACTTCTCTATGGTTCATAACCCCCGATACTACTCATAGATTCATCAAAATAAGCAAGCAACACATAGAAAACAGAATCTGTCAAAAACAGAACAATCTGTAGTAATCTGTATCAAACGTATACTTCTGGAACCCCAAAAAATATGAAATAAATTTCTGGACCTGAGCAATTTGTCTATTAATCATCTGCAAAAATAATCAACCTAAAATCACACTCCAGTAAAAAATGGCAGCTAATCTCGTGAGTGCTAAAGTTTTTGTTTTTCACAGCAAGATCACATAAACTTCACCCAAGTCTTCCCAAAGGTTCTACTTGGCACTTTATTGAAACAAAAGCTATAAAACATGATTACTACAGTAGCATAATCATGTGGACAAACAAAATCAGTAAGGATAAATATTGGGTTGTCTCCCAACAAGCGCTTTTCTTTAATGCCTTTCTAGCTAGGCATGATGATGACAATGATGCTCACATAAAAGATAAGAATTGAAACATAACGGGAGCATCATGAAGCATATGACTAGCACATTTAATACTAACCCACTTCCTATGCATAGGGATTTTGTGAGCAAACAACTTATGGGAACAATAATCAACTAGCATAGGATGGCACAACAAGCATAACTTCAAGATTTTCAACACATAGAGAGGAAACTTGGCATTATTGCAATTCCTACAAGCATAAGTTCCTCCCTCATAATAATTTTCAGTAGCATCATGAATGAATTCAACAATATAACCAGAACCTAAAGCATTCTTTTCATGATCTACACGCATAGAAATTTTACTACTCTCCACATAAGCAAAATTCTTCTCATGAATAATAGTGGGAGCAAACTCAACAAAATAACTATCATATGAGGCATAATCCAATTGAAAACTAAAATCATGATGAAAAGTTTCATGGTTATCATTATTCCCAATAGCATACAAGTCATCACAAATATCATCATAGATAGCAACGTTGTTCTCATATTCAATTGGAACCTCTTCCGAAATAGTGGGATCATCACTAAATAAAGTTGACACTTTCATAAATATAATCATCATAAATAGGAGGCATGCTTTCATCATAATAAATATTCTCATCAAAACTTGGGGGACTAAAAATATCATATTCATCAAACATAGCTTCCCCAAGCTTGTGGTTTTGCATATCATTAGCATCATGGATATTCAAGGAATTCATACTAACAACATTGCAATCATGCTCATCATACAAAGATATAGTACCAAACATTCTAATGCATTCTTCTTCTAGCACTTGAGCACAATTTTCCCTTCCATCATTCTCACGAAAGATATTAAAAGGATGAAGCTTATGAGACAAACTTAACTCCATTTTTTTTGTAATTTTCTTTTATAAACTAAACTAGTGATAAAACAAGAAACAAAAAGATTCGATTGCAAGATCTAAAGATATACCTTCAAGCGCTCACCTTCCCAGCAACGACGCCAGAAAAGAGCTTTATGTCTACTACACAACCTTCTTCTTGTAGACGTTGTTGGGCCTGCAAGTGCACAGGTTTGTAGGACAGTAGCAAATTTCCCTCAAGTGGATGACCTAAGGTTTATCAATCGTAGGAGGCATAGGATGAAGATGGTCTCTCTCAAGCAACCCTGCAACCAAATAACAAAGAGTCTCTTTTGTCCCCAACACACCCAATACAATGGTAAATTTTATAGGTGCACTAGTTCGGCGAAGAGATGGTGATACAAGTGCAAAATAGATAGTAGATAAAGGTAATTGTAATCTGAAACAATAAAAATAGCAAGGTAACTAATGGTAAAAGTGAGCGTAAACGGTATTGCAATGGTAGGAAACAAGGCCTAGGGTTCATACTTTCACTAGTGCAAGTTCTCTCAACAATAATAACATAGATAGATCATATAACAAGCCCTCAACATGCAACAAAGAGTCACTCCAAAGACACTAATAGCGGAGAACAAACAAAGAGATTATGGTAGGGTACGAAACCACCTCAAAGTTATTCTTTCGGATCAATCTATTCAAGAGTTCTTACTAGAATAACACCTTAAGACACAAATCAACCAAAACCCTAATGTCACCTAGATACTCCATTGTCACCTCAAGTATCTGTGGGCATGATTATACGATATGCATCACACAATCTCAGATTCATCTATTCAACCAACACAAAATACTTCAAAGAGTGCCCCAAAGTCTCTACCGGAGAGTCAAGAACGTGTGCCAACCCCTACGCATAGGTTCATGGGCGGAACCCGCAAGTTGGTCACCAAAACATACATCAAGAGGCACATGATATCCCATTGTCACCACAAATAAGCACGACAAGACATACATCAAGTGTTATCATAAAAGACTCAATCTGATAAGATAACTTCAAAGGGGAAACTCAATTCATCACAAGGGAGTAGAGGGGGAGAAACATCATAAGATCCAACTACAATAGCAAAGCTCGGGATACATCAAGATCGTGCCATAGAGGGAACACGAGAGAGAACACGAGAGAGAGAGATCAAACACATAGCTACTGGTACATACCCTTAGCCCCGAGGGTGAACTACTCCCTCCTCGTCATGGAGAGCGCCGGGATGATGAAGATGGCCACCGGTGAAGGTTCCCCCCTCCGGCAGGGTGCCAGGAAGGGCTCCCGAGAGGTTTTTGGTGGCTACAGAGGCTTGTGGCGGCGGAACTCCCGATCTAGGTTAATTCCCGAAAGTTTCAGTATTTATAGGAATTATTGGCGTTGGTTTCACGTCAGGGGGGTCTCCGGGCAGTCCACGAGACAGGGGGGCGTCCCCCCTAGGGGCACGCCCTCCTATCTCGTGGGCAGCCCAGAGCTCTTCTGGCCCAACTCCGATGCTCCGTGGTCTTCTTTTGGTCCATAAAAAATCCTCAAAAATTGGCACGTCATTTGGACTCCGTTTGATATTCCTTTTCTTCGAAATACTGAAATAGACAATAAAACAGTAATATGGGCTGGGCCTCCGGTTAATAGGTTAGTCCCAAAAGTAATATATAAGTGTAAAATAAAGCCCATAATCATTCAAAACAGATAATATAATAGCATGGAACAATCAAAAATTGTAGATACGTTGAAGACGTATCTTCAACGTATCAACTACTTCTGTCATTAAGTCTCTATATATATAGGTCTGCTCTTTCATTGCATGTATTTTTAATTATCCTCACTATATTATGCAGATTGAAGATCGCCGAATTGAAGAAAAGACAAATTGGTGTTATTGGGTTCATTAACACAAATCTCATAGATGCATATGTGGTTAAACCTCAGGCCGAAGATACCGAGGCCAAGCTGGTACAATCGTTTGTATTAAATCAAAACAAACCTATAATACTCTTCCCTTACGAATTCCAGTGAGTGTTACTGTCTTGCGCATATTCGGTTTCCCTTATTAGTCGAGGTTATAGTAATGTAATTGATGAGTTATGCATGCGTGCGCAGCTTCCACTATATTCCCCTAGAGATTAAGCTTGAGCAGGGACTAGTAACCGTCTTAGACTCGAGACGAAAAGATCCCAAGGAGTATGCAGACATGACTGAAATTCTAGAGAAGTAAGTTAAATGGATCATTATCACACCATATAGGCAACTTCAAGTTGTTCATTTCCTGATATCAAGTAATTGTTTTCTTTGTCTGGGAGAGTTTGGAAAAAAATGACCTCAAAAACTCCGGGACTGCCGAAGAAGCTGCAATTTAGACACCCGAAAGTAAGTACTATAGTAGCATGTTCCACGCATCTCCTAGTGATTCGAGTACTATAGGAGGTGGTTGAACCGGAAATTCCAACCGACCCTATTGCCGACAGGTTAAATTTAGTTGAATAGGAAAACAATTACTTGAAGGAAAAAATAAGAAATATTGAGGAGGAGAATATGATATTGGAGTTGCATGTTGCGGATGTCGTTGATGATCACAAGATCAAGATGGATGCAATGCGGTTGAAGATTAGAACGATTAGAAAATATGCCATTCATACCGACGCTTGGTATCATTATGCTTTGAATGGTGCATTTTGAACACAGAAAAACTATGGAGTTCAAATAAGTTCACAAAAATGAAATCCTTTGTAACAAACGAGTTTCCGTATGAAACCCTGATACTTCGAAAAAGATTGTCTGTTTTGTACACGAAGTGCATCCAGTTTTTGCCGTAACCCTCTGTACTTTCTTGCACATGCTATGTGGGTGAAATGATGATACCATGCGAACTTTCAACCTTTTCAGAGTTCATTTCAAATGCTTTTCAATTTCATGGTCTTATAACTGAAAATAATCAGTAAATGTATGAAAAATAACAAATGAAGTCAGAAAGGGTTGTAAATTGATGATGTGGCTTTGAATGGTGCATTTTGAACACAGAAAAACTATGGAGTTCAAATAAGTTCAAAAAAATGAAATCCCTTTGCAACAGACGAGTTTCCGTATGAAACCCTGATACTTTGAAAGAGATTGTTTGTTTTGTACACGAAGTGCATCCAGTTTTTGGCGTAACCCTTTGTACTTTCTTGCATGTGCTATGTGGGTGAAATGATGATACCATGCAAACTTTCAACCTTTTCAGAGTAATTTCAAATGCTTTTCAATTTCATGGTCTTATAGCTCAAAATAATCTGTAAATGCATGGAAAATAACAAATGAAATCAGAAAGGGTTATAAATTGATGATGTGGCTTTGAATGATGCATTTTGAACACAGAAAAACTATGGAGTTCAAATAAGTTCAAAAAAATGAAATCCCTTTGCAACAGACGAGTTTCCGTATGAAACCCTGATACTTCGAAAGAGATTGTCTGTTTTGTACACGAAGTGCATCCAGTTTTTGGCGTAACCCTCTGTACTTTCTTGCATGTGCTATGTGCGTGAAATGATGATACCATGCAAACTTTCAACCTTTTCAGAGTAATTTCAAATGCTTTTCAATTTCATGGTCTTATAGCTCAAAATAATCTGTAAATGCATGAAAAATAACAAATGATATCAGAAAGGGTTATAAATTGATGATGTGGCTTTGAATGGTGCATTTTGAACACAGAAAAACTATGGAGTTCAAATAAGTTTAAAAAAATGAAATCCCTTTGTAAAAGACGAGTTTCCGTATGAAACCCTGATACTTCGAGAGAGATTGTCCGTTTTGTACAAGAATTGCATCTAGTTTTTGTCGTAACTCTCTGTACTTTCTTGCACATGCTATGTGGGTGAAATGATGATACCATGCCAACTTTCAACCTTTTCAGAGTTCATTTCAAATGCTTTTCAATTTCATGGTCTTATAGCTCAAAATAATCAGTAAATGCATGAAAAATAACAAATGAAGTCACAAAGGGTAGTAAATTGATTATGTGTCTTTGAATGGTGCATTGAACAATAAAAAATATAATAGCAAAAAGAATTATCATAAAATAAAATAAATAAGTAATTCGAAACAAAATAATATAAACTATAATAAAATATATAAGGAAAAACAAAATAAAATAAAATACAATAAACTTTAATAACATAAATAAATTTATGAAACTAAAATTAAAATGTATTTTCTGTTCAAAATCATTAAAAGCAAAAAGAATCTTAATAAAGAACTTTTTTTGTTAGAAACTTTAATAGCAAAAAGAATTATCATAAAATAAAATAAATAAGTAATTATAAGCTAAACAAAATAAAATAAAATAAAATAAAACAAAATAAATAAAGCAAAAAAGAAAACAAAAAAACTGGGAAAAAAAATTGCCACCTACTGGGCCACCATGGCCTGAATACAACTAGAAACCCTATTGGGCCAGGATTCAGGCCCGCAGACGGCCCAGCAGGCCCAGAGGCAGAGACACAAGTTTAGGCCAGTAGGCCTGCAATAATGAGGAGTTCAAATGAGTGGGCAGAGTCGCGCTTATAAACAGGTGCGACCCCTCTTCAACTAGCGAGGTGGGACTAAGCTTTGGCCGCGACGCGTGCAACACATGGGCCTTTGGTCCCGGTTGGTGGCACCAACCGGGACTAAAGGGGTGCAATGGTACCGGTTCGTGGCACCAACCGGTACCAATTCCTCCCCTTTAGTCTCGGTTGGTGCCACCAACCGGGACCAAAGGTCTCCGCTTCCCGCCCTTTGGGCTGCTGAAAAGAGACCTTTGGTCCCAGTTGGTGGCTGATACGTGTCCAACGTATCTATAATTTTTCATTGTTCCATTACCCCTTTTTGAATGTTTATGGGCTTTATTTTACACATTTATATCATTTTTGGGACTAACCTACTAACAGGAGGCCCAACCCGTATTGCTGTTTTTTTTTGCCTATTTCTGTATTCCGAAGAAAAGGAATATCAAATGGAGTCCAAACGGAATGAAACCTTCGGGAGCGTGATTTTTGGAACGAATGTGATCCAAAGGACTTGGAGTGCAAGTCAAGAAGCAGCCGAGGCTCCCACGAGATAGGAGGGCGCGCCCCCTGTATCGTGGGCCCCTCGGGCGGCCACCGACGTACTTCTTCCTCCTATATAAGCCTACGTACCCCGAAAACATCCAGGGGCAGGACGAAACACAATTTCCACCACCATAACCTTCTGTATCTTGGAGCCTTCGCCGACACTCTCTGCCGGAGGGGGAGTCGACCATGGAGGGCTTCTACATCAACACCCTTGCCTCTCCGATGAGTTGTGAGTAGTTTACCACAGACCTACGGGTCCATAGTTATTAGCTAGATGGCTTCTTCTCTCTTTTTGGATCTCAATACCATGTTCTCCCCCTCTCTTGTGGAGAACTATTCGATGTAATCTCTTTTTGCGGTGTGTTTGTCGAGATCCGATGAATTGTGGGTTTATGATCAGATTTATCTATAGATAATAATTGAATCTTCTCTGAATTCTTTTATATGATTGAGTTATCTTTGCAAGTCTCTTCGAATTATCGGTTTGGTTTGGCCTACTAGATTGATCTTTCTTGCCATGGGAGAAGTGCTTAGCTTTGGGTTCAATCTTGCGGTGTTCTTACCCAGTGACATAAAGGGTTGCAAGACACGTATTGTATTGTTGCCATCGAGGATAAAAAGATGGGGTTTATATCATATTGCTTGAGTTTATCCCTCTACATCATGTCATCTTTCTTAATGCATTACTCTGTTCTTATGAAGTTAATACTCTAGATGCATGCTAGATAGCAGTCGATGTGTGGAGTAATAGTAGTAGATGCAGGCAGGAGTCGGTCTACTTGTTATGGATGTGATGCCTATATACATGATCATGCCTAGATAACATTATAATTATTCGCTTTTCTATCAATTGCTCGATAGTAATGCCAACTTCGATGCCAACTTCGATGCTCCGTGGTCTTCTTTTGGTCCATAAAAAATCCTCAAAAATTGGCACGTCATTTGGACTCCGTTTGATATTCCTTTTCTTCGAAATACTGAAACAGGCAATAAAACAACAATATGGGTTGGGCCTCCGGTTAATAGGTTAGTCCCAAAAGTAATGTAAAAGTGTAAAATAAAGCCCATAATCATTCAAAATAGATAATATAATAGCATGGAACAATCAAAAATTATAGATACGTTGGAGACGTATCAAGCATCCCCAAGCTTAATTCCTGCTCGTCCACGAGTAGGTAAATGATAAAAACAGAATTTTTGATGTGGAATGCTACCTAGCATGATTCTCAAAGTAATTTATCTTTATTGTGGCATGAATGTTCAGATCCAAATGGTTCAAGATAAAAGCTTTACAAAACATAAAAATAATAATCCTTCAAAGCATACTAACAAATAATCATGTCCTATCAAAATAGCATAGCCAAAGAAAGCTTATCCCTACAAAATCATATAGTTAGGCCATGCTTCATTTTCATTACACAAAATACTCCCATCATACACAACCCCGATGATGAGCCGAGCAATTGTTTCATACTTTTTAACGCGCTTCATCTTTTTCAACTCTTACGCAATACATGAGCGTAAGCCATGGACCTAGCACTATGGTGGTATATGGTGGTGGTTGTGAGGACAAAAAGAGGGAGAAGATAGTCTCACATCAACTAGGCGTATCAACGGGCTATGGAGATGCCCATCAATAGATATGAATGTGAGTGAGTAGGGATTGCCATGCAACGGATGCACTAGAGCTATAAATATATGAAAGCTCAACAAAAAGAAACTAAGTGGGTGTGCATCCAACTTGCTTGCTCACGAAGACCTAGGGCATTTTGAGGAAGCCCATCATTGGAATATACAATCCAAGTTCTATAATGAAAAATTCCCACTAGTATATGAAAGTGACAACATATGAGACTCTCTATCATGAAGATCAGGGTGCTATTTTGAAGCACAAGTGTGGAAAAAGAGATAGTAGAATTGTCCCTTCTCTCTTTTTCTCTCATTTTATTTTTCCCTTTTTTTATTTTTTTCTTTCTCTTTTTTTCTTTGGCCTTCCCTTTTTTTATTTTTGGCCTTTCTCCCTTTTTTTTTCTTTTTTTTTTGTAAAGTCCGAAGTCTCATCCCGACTTGTGGGGGAATCATAGTCTTCATCATCCTTTCCTCACTAGGACAATGCGCTAATAATGAAGATCATCACACTTTTATGGATTTACAACTCAAAGCTAGAACAAAATATGACTCTATATGAATGCCTCCGGCGGTGTACCGGGATATGCAATGAATCAAGAGCGACATGTATGAAAATTATGAAGGTGACCTTGCCACAAATACGATGTCAAGTACATGATCATGCAAAGAGCAATATGACAATGATGATACATGTCATAATAAACGGAACGGTGGATAGTTGCATGGCAATATATCTCGGAATGGCTATGGAAATGCCAAAATAGGTAGGTATGGTGGCTGTTTTGAGGAAGGTAAATAATGAGTTCAATACCGGCGAAAGTTGCGCGGCAATAAGAGAGGCTAGGAAAGTGGAAGGATGAGTGTGCGTATATCCATGGACTCACATTAGTCATAAAGAACTCATATACTTATTGCAAAAGTCTACTTAGCCCTCGAAGCAAAGTACTACTACGCATGCCCCAAGAGGGATAGATTGGTAGGAAAAGACCATCGCTCGTCCCCGACTGCCACTCATAAGGAAGACAATCAAAAGAACACCTCATGCAACAAATTTGTCACACAACTTTTACCATACGTGCATGCTACGGGACTTGCCAACTTCAACAAAAGTATATCTCAATTTCATAATTACCCACTAGCATGACCCTAACATTACTACCTTTATATCTCAAAACAATTATCAAGCATCAAGTTGATCATAGCATCCAATTCACTTCCTATGATAGTTTTCTTTCAAATTACCATGCTGTTTAAGACTCTCAAAATAATATAAGTGAAGCATGAGAGACTAGCAATTTCTACAAAATATAACCTCCGCTGTGCTCTAAAAGATATAAGTGAAGTACTAGAGCAAACGACAAACTACTCCGAAAGATATAAGTGAAGAACAATGAGTAGCTAAATAATTATGCAACTATAAGAAGACTCTCTCCCATTAAAGAATTTCAGATTTTGGTATCTTATTCAAACAGCAAGCAAAACAAAATAAAATAGCATTGCAAGGATAGCACAACTCATGTGAAGAAGCAAAAACTTAGGCTCAACCGATACTAACCGATAGTTGTTGAAGAGGAAAGGTGGGATGCCTAACGGGGCATCCCAAGCTTAGATGCTTGAGACTTCTTGAAATATTATCTTGGGGTGCCTTGGGCATCCCAAATCTTGAACTTTTGTGTCTCCTTAATTCCTCTCATATCATGGTTTCTCTTTTTATCAAAAGCTTCATTCACAACAAACTAAACAAGAACTCGTGAGATAGGTTAGTATAAACCAATGCAAAACCTTATCATTTTCTACTGCAACAAATCACTATCATTATTATTCAACATTGTATACTAGATGCCTCTGCATATTTAATAATCCTATCCTCAAATAGAATCATTAAACAAGCAAACATACGCAAACAATGCAACCATAACAGCAATCTGCCAAAACAGTACAGTCTGTAAAGAATGCAAGGGTATCAATACTTCCCTGACTCCAAAATTATGAACAAAAATTCCCACTGTAATATATTTATCAGATCTTAATATGCAAAAAGATTCAATGTTATACCATTCTCTGAGTTTTCTAGGGAATTTTTGCAACATCGGTAAAGTTTCTGTTTTCAAACAGCAACTTGTATACTAGCAAAATAAGCATGGCAAAGGCTATCCTTGACCTTTTTTTATTTAAACTAAAGATGCAAAACATTATTCTAACTAACATCCAGCAAATACTAACAAAATAAAATGACGCTCCAAGCAAAACACATATCATGTGGTGAATAAAAATATAGCTCCAAGTAAAGTTACCGATGAACGAAGACGAAAGAGGGGATGCCATCCGGGGCATCCCCAAACTTAGTTGCTTGGTTGTCCTTGAATATTACCTTGGGGTTCCTTGAGCATCCCCAAGCTTAGGCTCTTGACACTCCTTACTCCATAGTCCATCGAATCTTTACCCAAAACTTGAAAACTTCAACCACACAAAACTTAAACAAAACTCGTAAGCTCCGTTAGTATAAGAAAATAAAATCACAACTTAGGTAATGTAATTAACTCATTCTAAATTCATATTGGTTTAATATCTACTGTATTCTAACTTCTCTATGGTTCATAACCCCCGATACTACTCATAGATTCATCAAAATAAGCAAGCAACACATAGAAAACAGAATCTGTCAAAAACAGAACAATCTGTAGTAATCTGTATCAAACGTATACTTCTGGAACCCCAAAAAATATGAAATAAATTTCTGGACCTGAGCAATTTGTCTATTAATCATCTGCAAAAATAATCAACCTAAAATCACACTCCAGTAAAAAATGGCAGCTAATCTCGTGAGTGCTAAAGTTTTTGTTTTTCACAGCAAGATCACATAAACTTCACCCAAGTCTTCCCAAAGGTTCTACTTGGCACTTTATTGAAACAAAAGCTATAAAACATGATTACTACAGTAGCATAATCATGTGGACAAACAAAATCAGTAAGGATAAATATTGGGTTGTCTCCCAACAAGCGCTTTTCTTTAATGCCTTTCTAGCTAGGCATGATGATGACAATGATGCTCACATAAAAGATAAGAATTGAAACATAACGGGAGCATCATGAAGCATATGACTAGCACATTTAATACTAACCCACTTCCTATGCATAGGGATTTTGTGAGCAAACAACTTATGGGAACAATAATCAACTAGCATAGGATGGCACAACAAGCATAACTTCAAGATTTTCAACACATAGAGAGGAAACTTGGCATTATTGCAATTCCTACAAGCATAAGTTCCTCCCTCATAATAATTTTCAGTAGCATCATGAATGAATTCAACAATATAACCAGAACCTAAAGCATTCTTTTCATGATCTACACGCATAGAAATTTTACTACTCTCCACATAAGCAAAATTCTTCTCATGAATAATAGTGGGAGCAAACTCAACAAAATAACTATCATATGAGGCATAATCCAATTGAAAACTAAAATCATGATGAAAAGTTTCATGGTTATCATTATTCCCAATAGCATACAAGTCATCACAAATATCATCATAGATAGCAACGTTGTTCTCATATTCAATTGGAACCTCTTCCGAAATAGTGGGATCATCACTAAATAAAGTTGACACTTTCATAAATATAATCATCATAAATAGGAGGCATGCTTTCATCATAATAAATATTCTCATCAAAACTTGGGGGACTAAAAATATCATATTCATCAAACATAGCTTCCCCAAGCTTGTGGTTTTGCATATCATTAGCATCATGGATATTCAAGGAATTCATACTAACAACATTGCAATCATGCTCATCATACAAAGATATAGTACCAAACATTCTAATGCATTCTTCTTCTAGCACTTGAGCACAATTTTCCCTTCCATCATTCTCACGAAAGATATTAAAAGGATGAAGCTTATGAGACAAACTTAACTCCATTTTTTTTGTAATTTTCTTTTATAAACTAAACTAGTGATAAAACAAGAAACAAAAAGATTCGATTGCAAGATCTAAAGATATACCTTCAAGCGCTCACCTTCCCAGCAACGACGCCAGAAAAGAGCTTTATGTCTACTACACAACCTTCTTCTTGTAGACGTTGTTGGGCCTGCAAGTGCACAGGTTTGTAGGACAGTAGCAAATTTCCCTCAAGTGGATGACCTAAGGTTTATCAATCGTAGGAGGCATAGGATGAAGATGGTCTCTCTCAAGCAACCCTGCAACCAAATAACAAAGAGTCTCTTTTGTCCCCAACACACCCAATACAATGGTAAATTTTATAGGTGCACTAGTTCGGCGAAGAGATGGTGATACAAGTGCAAAATAGATAGTAGATAAAGGTAATTGTAATCTGAAACAATAAAAATAGCAAGGTAACTAATGGTAAAAGTGAGCGTAAACGGTATTGCAATGGTAGGAAACAAGGCCTAGGGTTCATACTTTCACTAGTGCAAGTTCTCTCAACAATAATAACATAGATAGATCATATAACAAGCCCTCAACATGCAACAAAGAGTCACTCCAAAGACCCTAATAGCGGAGAACAAACAAAGAGATTATGGTAGGGTACGAAACCACCTCAAAGTTATTCTTTCGGATCAATCTATTCAAGAGTTCTTACTAGAATAACACCTTAAGACACAAATCAACCAAAACCCTAATGTCACCTAGATACTCCATTGTCACCTCAAGTATCTGTGGGCATGATTATACGATATGCATCACACAATCTCAGATTCATCTATTCAACCAACACAAAATACTTCAAAGAGTGCCCCAAAGTCTCTACCGGAGAGTCAAGAACGTGTGCCAACCCCTACGCATAGGTTCATGGGCGGAACCCGCAAGTTGGTCACCAAAACATACATCAAGAGGCACATGATATCCCATTGTCACCACAAATAAGCACGACAAGACATACATCAAGTGTTATCATAAAAGACTCAATCTGATAAGATAACTTCAAAGGGGAAACTCAATTCATCACAAGGGAGTAGAGGGGGAGAAACATCATAAGATCCAACTACAATAGCAAAGCTCGGGATACATCAAGATCGTGCCATAGAGGGAACACGAGAGAGAACACGAGAGAGAGAGATCAAACACATAGCTACTGGTACATACCCTTAGCCCCGAGGGTGAACTACTCCCTCCTCGTCATGGAGAGCGCCGGGATGATGAAGATGGCCACCGGTGAAGGTTCCCCCCTCCGGCAGGGTGCCAGGAAGGGCTCCCGAGAGGTTTTTGGTGGCTACAGAGGCTTGTGGCGGCGGAACTCCCGATCTAGGTTAATTCCCGAAAGTTTCAGTATTTATAGGAATTATTGGCGTTGGTTTCACGTCAGGGGGGTCTCCGGGCAGTCCACGAGACAGGGGGGCGTCCCCCTAGGGGCACGCCCTCCTATCTCGTGGGCAGCCCAGAGCTCTTCTGGCCCAACTCCGATGCTCCGTGGTCTTCTTTTGGTCCATAAAAAATCCTCAAAAATTGGCACGTCATTTGGACTCCGTTTGATATTCCTTTTCTTTGAAATACTGAAACAGACAATAAAACAGTAATATGGGCTGGGCCTCCGGTTAATAGGTTAGTCCCAAAAGTAATATATAAGTGTAAAATAAAGCCCATAATCATTCAAAACAGATAATATAATAGCATGGAACAATCAAAAATTCTAGATACGTTGAAGACGTATCTTCAACGTATCAACTACTTCTGTCATTAAGTCTCTATATATATAGGTCTGCTCTTTCATTGCATGTATTTTTAATTATCCTCACTATATTATGCAGATTGAAGATCGCCGAATTGAAGAAAAGACAAATTGGTGTTATTGGGTTCATTAACACAAATCTCATAGATGCATATGTGGTTAAACCTCAGGCCGAAGATACCGAGGCCAAGCTGGTACAATCGTTTGTATTAAATCAAAACAAACCTATAATACTCTTCCCTTACGAATTCCAGTGAGTGTTACTGTCTTGCGCATATTCGGTTTCCCTTATTAGTCGAGGTTATAGTAATGTAATTGATGAGTTATGCATGCGTGCGCAGCTTCCACTATATTCCCCTAGAGATTAAGCTTGAGCAGGGACTAGTAACCGTCTTAGACTCGAGACGAAAAGATCCCAAGGAGTATGCAGACATGACTGAAATTCTAGAGAAGTAAGTTAAATGGATCATTATCACACCATATAGGTAACTTCAAGTTGTTCATTTCCTGATATCAAGTAATTGTTTTCTTTGTCTGGGAGAGTTTGGAAAAAAATGACCTCAAAAACTCCGGGACTGCCGAAGAAGCTGCAATTTAGACACCCGAAAGTAAGTACTATAGTAGCATGTTCCACGCATCTCCTAGTGATTCGAGCGCTAGTTTCATCAATACCATTTAGCATGCTTGCTAATTATCAGTTTTATTGACCTCTATTTCTTGTAAAGTGGTTGTGGCAGGAACAAGGGAATAATTACCGTGGATACTACATTTGCGAGTCCATCCGCCACACGACCCGTGAGAGGGGCTACTCTGACAAACAATATGAAGTGCGTAAATAATAATATTCACAATTTTATTTTATTACCATCATTTATGTTCAGTTTCATTTATTCATATATATGTATTGACCCCCTTCTTGAAATTAGATATTTCGGATGCGGGATGAACTCCTACCACCAGATCGTATGCGAGGAATTAAAGAGGAATTGGCGGCATTCTTTCTTGACCACGTGATCGCTAAAGACGGAGAATACCATGTGTACCCTAATCAGTTGTTTTTAGTTAGGAGATTATATTGTAAGAGATAATTATATTGTATATATGTAGCCAGTAGCGTTGGATAGATATACGAGAACTTGTTGTTCGACCAATCTCTCAGAGAAGGAGAGGTGGTCGATATCACTTCTCTCTGCATGCATATGTTCATGACGATCTTCTATTTCCTTCATTTGCTTACTGCTAGCGTGTCTAGTCCTCTCTATACGTATAGTACGTAGCGTCGACCAAGCACGGAGATAAGAGAGGACACTTCTCTCTATTAATTAGATAGCTAACACAATATATGAAACACCTAAATTAACCCCCCAAAACCCCCTAACCCCCCTACCCCCCTTTCAAGAAAAAAACAAAAACCCCAGCACCTGAAATGCTGACGCCTGGATGCCTATTGGTCCCGATTGATGCCACCAACCGGGACCAAAGGGCCTCCTGCCTGGGCTCGCCGCACCGGCCACGTGGAGGCCCATCTGTTCCGATTTGTGTAAGAACCGGGACTAAAGGTCAAGAGCATTAGTAACGACCTTTTAGTCCGGGTTCCAAAACCGGGACAAAAGGCCCTTACGAACCGGGACAAAAGGCCTTTTTTCTACTAGTGCGCTATGGTGTGACCCTTGAGCAATTCTCGTAGTACTCCGAACACCTAGAGTCATACATTTTTTTGCTTCAGCATATGACCAGTCTAGTTTGATAAGTGTTCAAGATTGTTGTGCAAACTCATGCAAGCCTTCCTACTCCACTGAACTATTAGGAAGTTTTGAGGATCACCACATAGAGAACTTCTCTGTTATTATGTAGGAACAACCAAGCATTAACTGAAATAGCAGCTGACGTAGAGACAAAAACAAATTATAGTGAGCCCCTATTAAAAAAACTGTCTCAAGTGTCTAAAAAAATATTTCCCAAACTGGGAGCAATAAAATAAGTTTTGATCACGACAAAAAATTCACCACCATAGACACAAAGTGCTCCCACTGGGATTGGTATGGTACAATCAGTTTCAGCGTGCAAAAAAAAACACTCATAACATTAGCAGCACAGCTATACGGTCATATTCACTTTTAGGCATGCCATGCAAAAGGATAACCTACATCTTGATAATGGATTTAATAAAATACATGGTACTAACAACCATAGAAAGGGTAAAAGGAATATATAAAATCTTAATCAGCTAATTCACATTGTTGGCATGCTATGAATGGAGGTGCATGTACAATAATTTCCAGTACAAATGATCACACACAGGAAAATATAAGGAAATTCAGAGACATATATGAGTCAATTGAACAGAACCTTGACTTCTAGTAAGTCAACACAAAATTCAGATCAACTAAAATGTTATTATACGCGAAGGGAGACAGACCACTGTTAGACACAGATAAAGAGCTCACCTCAAAGACCATCAGTACCTTACACAGCTTCATGACGCATCCTACACCATGATGCCATGAAAGTAGAAACCGAAGAGTAAGGCCCGCTCTATAAGCATTAATCATAGAACTATTCTTGGCCTGCACAACTAAACACATGTTTTATCAATGTAAAAACAGAAACATATTTGCGCATATATATACATCATAATTATGAGGTTGTAGTGATGGCTTGTTCCAACAGAGGCAAATCACTGAAGCCGCCCGGCCATGGGCAGAGCATAAAGCATAGATAATCAATACCATAGATTTAATGTATAAATAGGAAGGCCTCTACAAATTCAGTGCATTTTGTTATTTTAATGGACTACATGACATGTACACTTACCAAGAAAAATGTGGAACCATCGGATGTCTATGATCTCAGAGATATGCAACTTTAGAAACAATAGTTACGAATAAGGAATTACTAAGAGTGTGAAGTAAAGAACATGAGGTATCAAATCGAATTAATGTCGTGATGTTCGAAGATGGTGAAAAAGACAGTGGTATTGATAGAGAGATAGAGGATGGTTTCCATACTGCAACCTTTGGCAAAATAAAAACAAAACCATAGCAAGACCACTAAATAAATTTAAAAACATATAATGTGAAGGGGGGACAATGGCCAACATACAGATCCCAAATGGCCCAAGCAAAAGCTCCAAGAGGACTTCCATTCATGATTAGACAAAATATAATGACATTTTTAACCCAAAAAAACTTTCCAGCTGATAAATTGACTTGACACTCTCATTTTAAACAACCTGTGAGGGATCTGTGCCGCACTAAGGCATCATGTGATTCTAATAATCAATGTGGTAGCTAGTATTAACAGCAGCAGCTTAAAAAAAGATTGATGACCAGTGAACTAAATAGCAAAGAGGATCATAACAAAGGGTCTGCTCTGACCAAAATAGATAGCACATTTTGGCAATCTGTTTTAATGACAACTCTTTGCAATCCCGTGGAGGATTGAAGTTCGTCTTTGAAGAAGCATCTGGCAAAAGCTAACATGCTTACTAACAAGACAAACAGGACGACGGTATCTTGTTAACCACAGGAATAAAACTCAATCCAAGTAGGCTTAGGGTGGTTGAGTTGATCACCAAAAGAAGACATAAATCCCAAGTCTAGATGGATCTTCACTCACATCAACACAATAGAACAGAAAGAAGAACACTGTATAGTAGATAAGGAAAATTTGTGTATTTGTAGCATAGCAAAAGAGGGCTCTCGGTTCTGTCTTTGATCTTCAAGCCCAACACTCACATCTCATGCTGCATAACATATCCATCGCAATGTAAACGAACTGCCCTGGTTATCGCTCATCAGAGTGACCATCCGAGGAGCAGAACATTGAACATTACCGATGAATTGAATAGGCTGCAAGAGAGGTAAGGGTGAGCTCTAATTTAGTACCCACAAGCCACAACAGTCTTGATTGCTCAAGACATGCTTATTTCAGCTAGAGTCATCATCATCGTCCCTCATTTTTTTTTACCGAAAAGGAGGTTCTACCACCGGCCTTTGCCCACCAAGCAACATGAGCCTGATATTCATACATACATACAGGCGTGCACACATCCATCCATACATCTATCAGCCTCAGGAGCTACTCATACCTGCCTTCGACCCACCAAACCTCCCGGTACGTACTTCGTACAACGCATCAGACAACACCGTACGGTTCCCAGCCAACGCCACGACCGACTCCAAGGCACGTCATGCGGCTTGTGCAGCACGACCATGAGCTGAGACTGCAGGAGCAGCGTTACCTGGTACTCATCGTCGCAGGCTAGGGCGGGGAGCCGGGAGAGGTCACGCCCACCAAGCGGCACCCGACACCGTGGCGGCTGCCCGAGCCCGGGCCTCCATGCCGGCGGCGGCGCAGTGCGGCGCGGATGGATGCACTGGCCCCGCGAAACGGAGGGATCCAAGGGCTGAGCCTCCTCATGGCCCATGTCCCGGCAACGGGCACTTCGCATCCCGTGCGCTCCTGAGATTGAAATCGCGTAGATCGGGGGAGAAGACGCTGGATGATAGGTGGAGCTTGGGACGGGAGGTGAAGCACGAACACCGGTGAGGGCGGCGGCGGCGGCGGGAACCCTAACTGGGAGGAGAGAACGAAAGAATGGCTAGGAGCGAGAGGTGTGAGCGGTTTATTCTGTCCTCCCTGGACACAGTAAAACGCGACAGTAAAACTTGCGGATGTGGCGCTCGCGAGCGGGTACCCTTGATGCACACCTTATTGTTTTTGATGATGCGTTTCTCTGGTTTCGCGAAGTCTCATTCAAGTTCTAGCTGAAAATATTTCTGAAATCTATCTCGCTAAACGTCAGGCAGAAGCAAATTCTGAAATCGATAAATAAATGGGCTTTGCTATCTCTAGTCAATTTTTTTTTTGTGTGTGTAAAAACCTCCGATCTAATAATAAGATGTAATGGAAATAGACATGTCCATGGACCAACTAGTAACGACTACAAGAACTGAAACGAGCCTGCTTCGGCTCACTGTCGTCATCACCCCTTCCTTATCGGAGCCGGATAAACGTTCCTTTTGTTGATAGTCAGGAAGTAGTTGTTAAGACACCAAAGGGCCAGCGCGGACCAGAGCATCAACCATCACCGCCGACGTAGATTGGAAGGACCGTACCTGCAGGCACACCAAGAACCACGAGCGTCGGCCAAATCCAAATAGATTTACCAACACCAACAGCTCTCTCACTCTAGCCAAAAGGTTTCTCCTCTTCCTAGTTCTCTGGTAGTATGCTCCATCGGCGACGGAATGATGTCGAATTACTGATTCAGTACGTGTGCATAGAAGACCACTTTAGCTACTTCTCAGTCGCCTGAAGATAATAGTTATGGTCAGTCGATTTCTTTTCCCATCGATTCATGCAGTGTGCATGCTACAGCAGTACAGTGCACATGCAGCATGCAGCCGATGGATGCAAGCTTGCCTAATTACCGTGAGTATATTAATCACTAGACAGATGACTAGAGCCTGGGCGGCCGAGAGTATTAATCGACGTGTATGTCCGAAGTATTTGTTCAATAGTTTTTGACAGTCGTCTAAAGAAAATTTGTTCATGCTAATTTTCTTTTTCTTTTTATGTGTGTCTGTTTTTGTTTCTTTGTCTTGAGGTTGGTTTTTATGTGTATGTGTAAATTTGCATGCGTATATAATATGTGTCTTGAGTTATATGGAAAAGTGTAAATTTACACATATTATAATTCAAGACACATAAATTGCCTGAATATAATATGTATATTTATATATTATAACTATTATGTATATTTATATATTTTTGTATTTATGGAAAAGCGTATTTCTCTATGAATTGTGTGCAAATTTTGTAACCATTTGTTTTAATTTTCTATTTATTTTATATCATATTAAGGGTAATACCAACGCCACTAATTCATTCTTCCTTAGATACTTCAGTCTTTTACGAGACTTTCACTATTATATGCTTGTTCTTGCATATTATGAAAAAGTATAATTCTTTACAAATTGCGTGCATTTTTGTCATTCTTTGTTTTAGTTTTTCATTTTCTTTATTCTTTAAGTGTAAAACCTAGCGCCAATTCTTTCTTTCTTAGAAAAAGTTTATTTCAGTTTTTATTTATGTTTTAGTGTTGATTTTGTTTTACTTTTTATTTCTTCTTCTTAAAGGGTAATACCATTGCCACGAATTCATTCTTTCTTAGAAAACTTTATGATTTTGATTTGTTTTAGTTTTATCTCATTTTCATTTGTTTTATTTTATTTTATTTCTTGTTCAAGGGTATTGCCATTGCCACTAATTTATTCCTTATTTGAAAACTTTTTTTTTTCATTTCATTTTGGTTTTATTTAATTCTCTTTCTTGTTTAGTGTAAAACCGGTGCCACTGATTCATTCATTCTTAGGGCACTTTATTTTTGCAAAATTTGCACTATTATATGAGTATCGTTCCATACTATAAAAAAGCGCAATTTCTATATAGAATAGGTGCAAATTTTGTCGCTATTTGTTTTTTTCATTTTCTTTATTACCAATGCCACAAATTCACTCTTTATGAAAATACTTCATTATTTTGATTTTATTTATTCATCCATATTGTATGTTAGTTCCTGCATATTATAGAATGCGCAATTTCCGGGTAAATTGTGCGCAAATTTTCTCATTTTTACATTTATTTCTTCCTAAAGGATAATATCGATGCCACATATTTATTCTTTCTTACAAAAATTCATTACTATGATTTTCGTTTTTATTTTTATTTCATTTTCTTTCTTTGTAAGTTTAATAACAATGCTACTAATTCATTTATCCGGAGGAAACTTTTTTTCTTACAGAATTTCCAATGTTATATGCTTATGGTTGTGTACTATAAAAGGTCACATTTCTGTGTAAATTGTTTTCAAATTTTGTTAGTATTTATTTTTTTTATTATTTTATTTCTTCTTAAATGGTAATACCAAAATGCTTCTAATTCATTTTTTGTTAGAAAAAACATTATTTTAGTTCTTTTTTACTTTTATTATAGTAAAAGTAAAACAAAATGCTTCCTTAATTTTGTTTTGCTTTAGATTAATTGAACCATAACTTCATATATCATTATTTTGATTATATTGCTTTTCTTCAATTTTCTTTCTTCTTTAAGCATACTACCTATGCAATTAATTTATTCCTTCTTATCTTTTGGTTAAAAATCCACCATTATATGCTTATTCTAGGGTAAATATTGTCATTGCTTATTTTAGTTTTTATAAATATTGTCATTGCTTATTTTAGTTTTTTATTTTATTTTATTCTAAAAGGGTAATGCCATGCCACTAATTCATTCTTCCCTAGAAACCTTCATTTTTCGGTTTTGTTCTATTTTGTTGGTATTAGTATGAGGGGAAGAAAAAGTCTAACAAGAAAGAAGAAGGCTGGGTTGATATAGATCGGGTGGTGGACAGTGGTGGAGACAATTTGAATGAATGTCCAAAAAATAGGATGTAATAGCACCCCAGGTCGTTGTACTTGCACAACAGGTGATGGTTTGGTCCTCATACTTGTAAAAGAAGATTATTTCATCCCTGAACTTGCAATGGAGGTGCAAATTTAGTCCTAGACCAATCACAGCTCGCCAACTGGATGCCAAGTGGACTGGCTGGTCAGCGCACAACCATTTGCACTTAGCCCCCTGCCTTCTTGCCTTATCAACCCGTAGTTCAACACAATGTGGCATAGAAAACACTTGAAATAAATTTGTCTCCCCCGGACAATCATTATCTCCTGTTCCCTCCTGTCCTTATCTCTCCGACCGTGTTAGACGCTGCCGCTCGAGCTGGAGCTGGCCACGGGCTGACGTCAGCCCCCATGGCAACGTCGCCGGAGCTCACCGGCGGTGTGCAGCCGCCTCCTTCCGTCCATCAAGTTAGGCCGCACGGTGTCTTCCCGCCTGACTATGGTGCGTTTTCGTCATGCGCTCTGTTCGTCCTCCTCTACTTATCTTCTCCTCCTTTATCACACGTAGCACCGGCGGATCAGCGTGTTTTGAGAGGGATTCTTGTACATCTAGTGGTGCCTATTGCCTACTGTTCTTCCAGTGGCGTAAAGAACTGATTTTGACCACATATTTCAGCCTAGGGTTTAGGTATTTCTATTTTTGGTAAAGGTATAGGGTTCACGTGGTTCTCTGTATTTATTACGCAAGGTAGCCATTGCAAATTGTGTGGAATAGCTAACAGATCATGACTGTAACATAAATATCAAATTATTACTAGATTTTTTCAGCTAGTCTGCCAATCACTAGTGCAGAATCGGGCTTTAGTCCCGGTTCGTAAGGACTTTTAGTGTCGGTTCTACAACCGGCACTAAAGGGTGGGGACTAAAGCCCCCCCCTTTAGTGTTGGTTCGTGCTACATCTTGAGCTTGCATTGGTTTTCCTTGAAGAGGAAAGGGTGATGTAGCAATAGTAGCATAAGTATTTCCCTCGGTTTTTTAGAAGAAGGTACGAATCCAGTAGGAGGCTCCTCACAAGTCCCACACACCTACACAAACAAACAAGAACTCGCAACCAACGCAATAAAGGGGCTGTCAATCCCTTCACGACCACTTGCAAGAGACTTGGTAAACTTGAAGAGACTTGCAAACCAAACTGATAATTCGAAGAGACTTGCAAAGACAACTATTCACACATAAAAGAATTCAGAGGAGATTCAAATATTTCTCATAGATAAACTTGATCATAAACCCACAATTCATCGGATCTCGACAAACACACCGCAAAAAAAGTTACATCGAATAGGTCTCCAAGAAGAGGAAGGAGAACTTTGTATTGAGAATCAAAGAGAGAGAACAAGCCATCTAGCTAATAACTATGGACCCGAAGGTCTGTGGTAAACTACTCACAACTCATCGGAGAGGCCTTGGAGATGATGTAGAGGCCCTCCGTGATTGATTCTCCTTCCGTTGGAGTGACGGCGAAGGCTCCAAGACGGGATCTCGCGGATACAAAAGGTTATGGCGGTGGAAATAGTTCTTCGTGGTCGCCTCTGATGTTTTCGGGGTACATGGGTATATGTAGGAGGAGAAAATAGGTCGGTGGATGCTCGAGGGTCCCACGAGGGTGGGGCGCGCGCCCACCTATAGGGGGCACGCCGGGCACCCTCGTGGCCGCCTCGCTTGTTTCTTGACTTTCACTCCAAGTCCTCTGGATCACGTTTGTTCCAAAAAGATCGATCCCGAAGGTTTCATTCCGTTTGGACTCCGTTTTATATTCCTTTTCTTCGAAACACTGAAATAGGAAAAAAAAACAGCAATTCGGTCTGGGCCTCCGGTTAGTAGGTTAGTCCCAAAAATGATATAAAAGTGTAAGTAAAGCCCATAAACATCCAAAACGGGTAATATAATAGTATGTAACAATCAAAAATTATAGATACGTTGGAGACGTATCAAGCATCCCCAAGCTTAATTCCTGCTCGTCCTCGAGTAGGTAAATGATAAAAACAGAATTTTTGATGTGGAATGCTACCTAGCATAATTCTCAATGTAATTTCCTTTATTGTGGCATAGTTGTTCAGATCCAAATGATTCAAGATAAAAGCTTATAAAACATAAAAATAGTAATACTTTGAAGCATACTAACAAATAATCATGTCCTATCAAAATAACATAGCCAAAGAAAGCTCATCCCTACAAAATCATATAGTTAGGCCATGCTTCATTTCTATTACACAAAATACTTCCCTCATGCATAACCCCGATGATGAGCTGAGCAATTGGTTCATACTTTTTAATGCGCTTCAGACTTTTCAATTATTACGCAATACATGAGCGCAAGCCATGGACATAGCAATATGTGTGGTATATGGTGGTGGTTATGAAGACAAAGAGGGAGAAGATAGTCTCACATCAACTAGGCGTATCAACGGGCTATGGAGATGCCCATTAATAGATATCAATGTGAGTGAGTAGGGATTGCCATGCAACGGATGCACTGGAGCTATAAATATATGAAAGCTAGACAAAAAGAAACTAAGTGGGTGTGCATCCAACTTGCATGCTCACGAAGACCTAGGGTGTTTTGAGGAAGCCCATCATTGGAATATAGAAGCCAAGTTCTATAATGAAAAATTCCCACTAGTATATGGAAGTGACAACATAAGAGACTCTCTATCATGAAGATCATGGTGCTACTTTGAAGCACAAGTGTGGAAAAAGATAGTAGCATTGTCCCTTCTCTCTTTTCTCTCATCATTTTTTCTTTTCTTTTTTTCTATTTTTTTCTCTTTTTTATTTGGGCTTCTATGGCCTCCCCTTTTTTTAAGTCCGAAGTCTCATCCCGACTTGTGGGGGAATCATAGTCTTCATCATCCTTTCCTCACTTGGGATAATGCTCTAATAATGAAGATCATCACACTTTTCTTAATTTGCAACTCAAGAATTAGAACAAAATATGATTCTATGTGAATGCCTCCGGCGGTGTACCGGGATATCCAATGAATCAAGAGTGAAATGTATGAAAAATTATGAAGGTGGCCTTGCCACAAATACAATGTCAACTACATGATCATGCAAAGAGCAATATGACAAGGATGGAGCATGGCATAATAAACGGAACGGTGGAAAGTTGCATGGCAATATATCTCGGAATGGATATGGAAATGCTATAATAGGTAGGTATGGTGGCTGTTTTGAGGAAGGTAAATAATGGGTGGATGATACCAGCGAAGGTTGCGCGGCATAAAAGAGGCTAGCAAAGTGGAAGGGTAAGTGTGCGTATATCCATGGACTCACATTAGTCATAAAGAACTCATATACTTATTGCAAAAAATTATTAGCCCTCGAAGCAAAGTACTACTACGCATGCCCCTAGAGGGATATATTAGTAGGAAAAGACCATCGCTCGTCCCCGACTGCCACTCATAAGGAAGGCACTCAAAGAGCACCCCATGCAACAAATTTGTCACACAACTTTTACCATACGTGCATGCTACGGGACTTGCCAACTTCAACACAAGTATTTCTCAATTTCATAATTACCCAACTAGCATGACTCTAACATTATTACCTTTATATCTCAAAAAAATTATCAAGCATCAAATTGATCAGCTTTTAATGCACTTTCTATAATAGTTTTTATTATACCCAACTTGGATGCTCATCATTCTAGGACCAAATTTATAACCATAGTAAATAACATGCTTTTCTAAAAGACTCTCAAAATAATATAAGTGAAGCATGAGAGATCAACAATTTCTTCAAAATAAAGCTACCGCCGTGCTCTAGAAAATATAAGTGAAGCACATAGAGCAAAATTATCTAGCTCCAAAGATATAAGTGAAGCACATAGAGTATTGTAATAAATTCTAAATCATGTGGGTTTCTCCCAAAAGGTGTGTACATCAAGGATGATTGTGGTAAGCTAACAAGCAAAGACTCATATCATACAAGACGCTCCAAGCAAAACACATATCATGTGGCGAATAAAAATATAGCTCCAAGTAAAGTTACCGATAGACGAAGACGAAAGAGGGGATGCCTTCCAGGGCATCCCCAAGCTTAGGCTTTTGGTTATCCTTGAATATGTTAGGGTTCCATGGGCATCCCCAAGCTTAGGATTTTTCCACCCTTTATTCCATAGTCCATCAAATCTTTACCCAAAACTTGAGAACTTCACAACACAAAACTCAACAGGAAATCTCATGAGCTCCGTTAGTGCAAGAAAGAAAAACCACCACATAAGGTACTGTAATGAACTCATTCTTTATTTATATTGGTGTTAAACCTACTGTATTCCAACTTATATATGGTTCATACCCCTACATACTAGCCATAAATGCATCAAAATAAGCAAACAACACACTAGAAGTAGAATCTGTCAAAAACAGAACAGTCTGTAGTAATCTATAACTTTCGAACACTTCTGGAAATCTAAAAATCCTACCAAAATAGGAAGTCCTAGGAAATTTGTGTATTGATCTACAGCAAAAAGAATCAACGCAAAAGCATGTTTCTGTGATTTATGGAATTTTTTCTCGTGAGTGCAAAGTTTCTGTTTTTCAGCAGAATCAAATTAACTCTTACCATAGGTTATCCTGTAGGTTCTACTTGGCACAAACACTAATTAAAACAAGAAAACACATCTAAACAGAAAGTAGATGAAAAATTTATTACTAAACAGGAACAAAAATAAAGGAACAAAAATAAAATTGGGTTGCCTCCCAACAAGCGCTATTGTTTAACGCACCAAGCTAGGCATAAAAGCGAGGATAGATCTAATTAGTGCCATCTTTGGCACTTGATTCGTAAGTAGCTCGGATGATAGATTCATAAGGTAATTTGACTTTCTTTCTTGGGAAGTGCTCCATTCCTTTCCTTAATGGAAATTGGAATCTAATATTCCCTTCCTTCATATCAATAATCACACCAATCGTTCTAAGGAAAGGTCTACAAAGAATAATAGGACATGAAAGATTGCAATCTATGTCAAGAACGATAAAATCTACAGTCACATAGTTCCTATTTGCAACAATAAGAACATCATTGATCCTTCCCATAGGCTTTTTAATGGTGGAATCCGCAAGGTGCAAATTTAAAGAGCAATCATCAAGATCATGGAAACCTAGAATATCACATAAAGTTTTCGGAATTGTGGAAACACTAGCACCCAAATCACACAAAGCATAATACTCAAAATCTGTAATTTTAATCTTTATAGTAGGTTCCCACTCATCATTAAGTTTTCTAGGTATAGAAACTTCTAAATTAAGTTTTTCATCGTAAGATTGCATCAAGGTGTCAACAATATGTTTGGTGAAGGCTTTATTTTGACTATAAGCATGAGGAGAATTAAACACGGATTGCAACAAGGAAATACAATCTTCTAAAGAAAAATTATCATAATTAAATTCCTTGAAATCCAAGATAGTTGGTTCTATGCTATTTAAAGTCTTGACCTCTTCAATCCCACTTTTACCAAATTTACATCAAGATTGAAAAACTCCGAATCATTGGGATGCCTTTTAACTAAAGTTGACTCATCTCTAGTCCCATCATTATTAAGATTCATATTGCAAAAAAATATTTAATAGGGGACACATCAATAACTTTTAGATCTTCATCATTATTTTCATGGAAACTAGAAGAACACGCCTTCACAAAGCAATCTTTCTTGGCACGCAATCTAGCGGTTCTTTCTTTGCACTCATCAATGGAAATTCTCATAGCTTTGAGAGACTCATTGATATCATGTTTAGGAGGAGTAGATCTAAGTTTCAAAGAATCAACATCAAGCGAAAGTCTATCAAAGTCCCCAGCTAAATCACCAACTTTAAGCAATTTTTCTTCAAGCAAGGCATTAAAATTCTTTTGAGAAACCATAAATTCTTTCACACTATTTTAAAAATCATAGGGCATCTTATTAAAATTTCCATAAGAATTATTGTAGGAATTTCCATAATTATTAGTGGGATTACAAGGGAACGGTCTAGGATTAAAGTTTCCTCTATAAGCATTGTTACCAAAATTATTCCTACCAGCAAAATTCACATCCATAGATTCATTATTATTCTCAATCAAAGTAGACAAAGGCATATCATTGGGATCAATAAGAGAACTCTTAGTAGCAAATAATTTCATAAGTTCATCCATCTTTCCACTCAAAACATTAATTTCTTCTATAGCATGCACTTTTTTACTAGTAGATCTTTCGGTGTACCATTGAGAATAATTAGACATAATATTATCAAGGAGTTTAGTAGCTTCTCCTAAGGTAATTTCCATAAACGTGCCTCCCGCGGCAGAATCTAAAAGATTTCTAGAAGCAAAATTCAATCCGGCATAAATTTTTTGTATGATCATCCATAAATTCAAACCATGAGTAGGGCAATTGTGAATCATCAATTTCATTCTTTCTCAAGATTGGGAAACATGCTCATGATCAAGTTGTTTAAAATTCATAATATCATTCCTAAGAGAGATGATCTTAGAGGGAGGAAAATACTTAGAGATAAGGGCATCTTTGCACTTATTCCATGAATCAATACTATTTTTAGGCAAAGACGAAAACCAAATTTTAGCACGATCTCTAAGTGAAAACGGAAATAACTTCAATTTAACAATATCATTATCCATATCTTTCTTCTTTTGCATCTCACACAAATCAACAAAGTTGTTTAGATGGGTAGCGACATCTTCGCTAGGAAGGCCAGAAAATTGATCTTTCATAACAAGATTTAGCAAAGCAGCATTGATTTCACAAGACTCAACATCATTAAGAGGAGCAATCCGAGTACTAAGGAAATCATTATTATTGGTATTGGAAAAGTCACAAAATTTGGTATTATCTTGCGCCATCGCGACAAGCAATCCAACACACAAGCAAAGAAAAAGGCAACTGAAAGAGAGATGAGATTGGGAAAGAGAGGGCGAATAAAACGACAAAGGTGAAGTGGGGGAGAGGAAAACGAGAGGCAAATGGCAAATAATGTAATGCGAGGGAGATGAGTTTGTGATGGGTACTTGGTATGTCTTGACTTGAGCGAAGACCTCCCCGGTAACGGCGCCAGAAATCCTTCTTGCTACGTCTTGAGCTTGCATTGGTTTTCCTTGAAGAGGAAAGGGTGATGCAACAATAGTAGCGTAAGTATTTCCCTCAGTTTTTGAGAACCAAGGTATCAATCCAGTAGGAGGATCCTCACAAGTCCCACGCACCTACACAAACAAACAAGAACTCGCAACCAACTCAATAAAGGGGTTGTCAATCCCTTCATGGCCACTTGCGAAAGTGAGATCTGATAGAGATAATAGGATAAGGTAAATATATTTTTGGTATTTTATGATATAGATTGGAAAAGTAAAGATGCAAATAAAAGTAGATTGAAAGCTTATATGATAAGAGATAGACCCGGGGGCCATAGGTTTCACTAGTGGCTTCTCTCAAGATAGCATAATTATTACGGTAGGTGAACAAATTACTGTCGAGCAATTGATAGAAAAGTGCATAGTTATGAGATTATCTAGGCATGATCATGTATATAGGCATCACGTCTGTAACAAATAGACCGGCTCCTGCCTGCATCTACTACTATTACTCCACACATCGACCGCTATCCAGCATGCATCTAGAGTATTAAGTTCATGAAGAATAGAGTAACGTATTAAGAAAGATGACATGATGTAGAGGGATAAACTCATGCAATATGATATAAACCCCATATTTTTATCCTCGATGGCAACAATACAATACGTGCCTTGCTGCCCCTGCTGTCACTGGGAAAGGACACCGCAAGATTGAACCCAAAGCTAAGCACTTCTCCCATGGCAAGAAAGATCAATCTAGTAGGCCAAGCCAAACTGATAATTCAAAAAGACTTGCAAAGATAACTAATCACACATAAAAGAATTCAGAGGAGATTCAAATATTTCTCATAGATAAACTTGATCATAAACCCACAATTCATCGGATCTCGACAAATACACCGCAAAAAGAGTTACATCGAATAGATCTCCAAGAAGAGGAAGGAGAACTTTGTATTGAGAATCAAAGAGAGAGAAGAAGCCATCTAGCTAATAACTATGGACCCGAAGGTCTGTGGTAAACTACTCACAACTCATCGGAGAGGCCTTGGAGATGATATAGAGGCCCTCCGTGATCGATTCCCCCTCCGGCGGAGCACCGACGAAGGCTCCAAGATGGGATCTCGCGGATACAGAAGGTTACGGCGGTGGAAATAGTGTTTCATGGTCGCCTCTGATGTTTACGGGGTACATGGGTATATGTAGGAGGAAGAAGTAGGTCGGTGGACACTCGAGGGGCCCACGAGGGTGGGGCGCGCGGCCACCTGTAGGAGGCGCGCCGGGCACCATCGTGGCCACCCCGCTTGTTTATTGACTTCCAATCCAAGTCCCTTGGATCACGTTTGTTCCAAAAAGATCGCTCCGGAAGGTTTCATTCTGTTTGGACTCCGTTTGATATTCCTTTTCTTCAAAACACTGAAATAGGCAAAAAACCAGCAATTCGGGTTGGGCCTCCGGTTAGTAGGTTAGTCCAATAAATGATATAAAAGTGTAAAGTAAAGCCCATAAACATCCAAAACGGGTAATATAATAGCATGGAACAATCAAAAATATAGATACGTTGGAGACGTATTAGTTCGTCACGAACCGAGACAATACGCCCGCCACATGGCACGAGCACGCGCCGGGGGGCTGGGGGCCTTTAGTCCGGTTGGTTACACCAACCGAGACTAAAAGGTTTAGGGGTTTATGGGTTTATGTTTTATTTTTCCTTTATTTTTGTGTTTTTCCTTTAATTCTTTTTCATTTCAAACATATTTTACGCTACTACATATTGTACATGTTATGCATATATATAAATAGAATTTTTCGTAGAACCGATCATATATATATATATATATATATATACCATCGAATTTCTTCAAAAGAGATTGTCCATTTTGTACATGAAGTGCATTCAGTTTTTGTCATAACCCTCTCAACTTTTTAGCATATGCTATGCGGGTGAAATGATGATACCATGCCATCTTTTAACCTTTCTAGAGTTCATTTTGTAGTGATTTTCAATTTCAGGGTCATTTAGCTAAAAAATCATTAAATGCATGAAAAATAGCAAATGAAGTTAGAAAGGGTTGAAAATTGATGACGTGGCTCTGAATGGTGCATACTAAACACACAAAAAGTCTGGAGTTGAAATAAGATTTAAAAAATGAAATGCCTTCGTAATAGATGTGTTTTTGTTCAAAACCCTAATACTTCCACTACTAGGAAACACCTTACTGGTAGCATGGGTTTTTTGCATACCAGTAGCGTGGGTGCCTGCGCTACTGCTGCGACGCTATAGCTAAATATTAGCAGTAGTGCATTTTCCATCCCACGCTAGTGGTATGCTAAGTGCTAGTAGCGTTGCTTTATCAACACACGCTACTACTATGGTATGTACTAGTAGCGCCGCTTTCTTCACCCCACGCTACAGCTAATTGAACATATAAATCTAGCTATGCAACCCGCCTACCAAGCGCCATCGCAGCTTCAGATCGATCCAGCCCGCACGTTCTGCCTTGCTGTCCAGCGGCAGTGTTTTTTCATCGTGCTGGTAAAAATTGGGCCGTCCATTTTTCTGTACGTCTCGTTCTCGCGCTAGAGTGGATGACGGCTAGGCCAGGCTTGCACGCGGGCCAGCCTAGCAGCGACACGGTGTGTGCGTCTCTGTGTCCGGGTGAAAACATGAGCGATCGACCGTGGGTTGGAAGGGGTGTTCGTGGGTTGGCAGGGCGTTTTTTTACCGTCCTCATTTACACCCAGCGGCAACGCCTCCAGTTCAGCCGCGGTGGGCCCATCTGTCGATCTCGCGGGTGCACGGCTCGGAGAGAGCAGGGAGCGAGCAGACACGAGAGAAAAGAAAAGGGGAAGCGACAGCGAGAGAAAAGAGCAAAAACAGCGAGACCTAGCCCGCGCTCCCGCAACCGCCTCCTCTCCTGCCGCCGCCGCCGCCTCGGCCTCGTCTGCTTCCTCTCCTGCCGCCGCCGTCTCCTCGGCCTCGGCCGGCCCGTGTTCTGCCGATGGCCGTCAGCCTCGATCCGGCCTCGGTAGGAGGAGCTCGCCCTCGAGACTCGGCAGGAGGTGCTTGCCCTCAAGTAGGACTCGACAAGAGGAGGGGAGCAGCAGCCTCGCCCCGTGCTCCGCCGGTGCCCGTCGGCCTCGACCCGTCCTCGGCAAGAGAGTACTTGGGGGAGCAGAGGAAGACGGCGCTCCAGGCAGGGGTGCTGGGCAGAGAGAGATGGTGGCGGCGGCAGGAGCAGTTCTTCTCTCCACTTCGTCTCGTCTCATGGATGAGGGTGTCGGCTCCAGAAGCTCTAGGAGTGAAAGACGTCTTCCTTCAGAAGTTTGTCGAGGTGCCCTCTCTCTTTACTTCTTCTCTTTTCTCTGTACTTTGTTTGGGCAATATTTTCCCTGTCATGTTTTATGATATGTTCATTAGCTAATTTGTTCTTATAGTGGTTCCACCTTTAATTCTATCTCAGAGGATTTTATTGCAACGACACTGTCCTGACTATTTGTATTTTCGGAATTTGCTAATGAAATTCTGGTTAAGCACTTTGACTTGGCCTGTGATCTTCTCTCAAATTACGGTTTTGGAATTTGTCAATGAAATTCGACAATCAGGTAAACCTTTTGTTTGGACTATTCGTCGATAGAATATTTGAAGCACTTGACTAGATGTTGTATACCAAGCAGTTCATCAATTCTCTTGCTGGCCTGCAGTGTTCGCCATCATGTAATTTTAGGAACAAAATTCAGAGAAAACTTACTGCATGTTATGCATGAGCCATTGAGGAGTTCTGATAGTTTTTACATTATAATGTTTTTGGTGCAGACCATCGATTTTACTAAGTCTTCGTCTATTAATTTTCGCAAATTTCAGCATGAATATACATTCATACTCGTTCTCAGTTATCCATATAGTCATTTTCTTACATGTGCAGTATGCAATCATGTTCTTTTCTTGCGATGCTTTTGGCATGTTAATCTTTCATTTGAAGGAGAATCACTAAGCGGAATTGAGACTATTATAAAAAAATCCTCATTTGGGAGAAGGTTTAAGCAATTGGTCCGGACAAGATGTAATATCCGCAGGCATGAGTTAACTGCATATGAGAATGTAAATCACGTAAATGGCAGCTACTTTTCGTCAGCAACTGGACAGGTTCACAGATGGAATGGGCGAATAGCATACAGCAAGATATCAAAGGTACAGCGTAAAGAAAAGTTTCTTACGAGATTAGTTCTCTTGTTTGCAGATTTGGCAGTGCTAATGATACTGAAGTTCATGCTACTTTGTGGGTATAAGAATATGGCTGTGAACAATATCTATGCATTTCAAAGTAAGTATGTTGATTTTATTATTTACACGCTTTCTTGGCAATGTTATCTTATATTCCATTACAAAATGTTACAACACCTTCTAGGGCCATAGATATCACTGTTTACTAAATTATAGGGGTCACATATATCACAGATTTACTAAATTTCAGGGTTATAGATGCCACAAGGCTTGCCTAACAAAGGTTCGCTGAAAAGGAATGGATCGACAAAAAAAGGTGGTTCTTTCTTCCTTTAACTGCTTCAATCCTCTCTTTTTTTCATTTTCATGCTTAAAGGAATACTAAGGCTTATGTTTTACTATTTATAAAATAAACCTATGCTAGCTGGCTTCTTAAGGGGGCTTACTGTTGATTTTTTTTGTTGGATTAGATGACTGCCAGTATGCAGAGCATCTTGTTGATGTTCTGGATAAAGCAATTGACGAAATATGTGTAAAATATGTTTTGTTTAACAAAAAAAAATCCTTATCCACTTCACTCTTCTTACCTGATATGACGTACAGAACTATCATTGGTCTAGGTTAAAGCAGTTTTTGTGATCAGGCAGAGAGAATTTGGGCGCATCAACAAAAATCCTTAGACGCTGTACTTTATAAAAGTTTTCTCAGTGGCTGTTTGATATAGATGTTTCATTCATTGCATCACAACATATGATTGTGGGAGCAAATTATCTTCGCTGCTCTATTTTAGAGAGATGCCTGATTAGCTGCACAAGCATACTTGGTTCTGTTAATAATTTGTTTGCCCTGATCATCTTGATACTCAGTTATGTTGGTATGGTCAGAAAACAAGCTTCAAAAGTATTTATGAAGACCGTTTGCATGGCGGGTCTTGTTAGCAATATGCTTTGCATATTCATGATTCAACCATTTGTTGGATGTTTTTGTTTCTCCTGAAAATGTTTGTATGTATATGTAGTTGTTTTGGAATGGGCTATGATTCTTTTTTAGTATTTTAGTTTACACCACTATATTGGTATAGTATAGGTTTGTACTGTTTCCTTGGGAATTTATATACCCAATCAAGCTGGGATAGGATACATTTGTTTTACTCGGTCATGGCGATACACTCGATGCCGAGGACATGGCAACAGGTCAAGAGTCCATCTTTTTTTATACATTTTTGTAGGCTTTGCTCTCGAAATGCATAACTCTTTTTCGCTCCCCATCGATGACGGTCTTCTTGTATGCACATTTTCATCTGTGCTCCCTATTTTCCTTGCTCCACTGAATAAAAATTTCAGTACCAAAACATTGTGTGTTTGTTTTTTATGGTGTTGATTAATCATTTTCTACCCCTATATATGTTTGTTTCAGGGTGTTTACCTTTGTGGCTATCATTCTGAGACCTTATATGGAGCAATATCTTATATTATAGTTCACCCAGAAGGAAACATAATGGTTAACAGGTAGACAAATTCAACCTATGAAGTCTCTCCTCGGCTACAAGGTTGTATATGTTTCTGATAGAAGTTCAATTTAAGCACAAGTAATAGTATTGAACGATTTGCATAGCATGGTGACATAAAGGAAGTACGTAATAGATCCCTCTAGCATATGTGTAGTTTACGGTTGTTCGTTAATTGATTTTTGGTCGGAACCTTGATGGGCACATCAGCCATAGTTCTTGCCTCTTATTTGGAGAGCATGAACAAATTGGAATTCATTATTTGCTTCCATTCACATTATCAGCGGCTCCATTCTCTTGGATAGTAATGTTGGTTTACATGTTGATATCTTTTTACTTTTCCCTTACATTCCCGAATTATTTAGTTTATTCAAATGACAGAGCGCACAGGTTCCTTCAGGTATCTAAATTTAGTAGTAGGACTATAAACCGGTAATAGTTACGGATCAAATAAAAGTGTTGCTTGAAAGAGAATTGCATGAGATGTTCCTGCTCTTGGCTCTAACCCAGTGGTATGGCTGTGATCAACAGTAATCTTTTTGCTTATTAGACTTGCAATATACATTAGATATATAGTTTAGTTAACTTCTTATCTGCCACACTGCAGAAATATCTACCTGGGAGGAGGCGCCGAAGTTTAGAGGCAGACGGGGGATGCTAGAGGATGATAAGAAAGATGAGGAGAAAGCTCAGGTTTAGTTCTTTAATAATTTTTGTTCTTTTTTTAGAGTTCCCGAGAATTATTTGCAGACAATGTTGTGATGCTCCAATAGCTATGTTTTTAAAAGTGGTAAAGCGAAGCGAGGCGCTAGGGGGGCGCCTCACTGCTTAAGCGATAAAGCATAAAGCAAGGCGACACTTTAGACAGACTCTGAACCTGATGGGCAGTATAATAGAGCACCATTTAGTGAGACATATATATGTTGATTCTAATCCACCAGTGAGCACATATATTCTGATCCACCCACTAAGCAGTAAACAACTAGCCAACTGCTATAAGAGAGGCAGTAGCAGCACCTAACAGCAGAGGATCTGTGCATAGCATTGTAAGTGCATCTAGTGCCCCTTAGTGATTTTGGTGTATTGAAGACTTATAGGTTAAGAGACTGATGCGTTTGTGAGTGTACACAGGTCTATAAGTCTATGAGGAGTTTGATATTTACAGAGAATGTCGACCCCTAAAAATGAAGTTCTTCGACTAAAGACTTTGGATTTCTCAAGACTTTCTGAAGACTTTGAAAGTGAAGAAATTGGTGTGACCTTGAAGACTTAGTAATCATTCGAGGAACATGAAGCGTGAAGACTTTTTTTTACTATTTCATTTTCTCTTTCTTGAGTCATAGGAAACACTGTACTGTTAAAGGGGGTCGAGGAAATACTAAGGAGAAATTTCCATGTGATGCTCAACTCAAAATCCTACACCTACCAATCCTTTCGAGTGAAGCCATTGGAAATCTCACACAATTCAGCCATATTCTTCAGTGACAGAGACAAAGTTCTTCTGGTCTCTGAGGAATTTGTTCTGACTGAAGAGTTAGGAATTCGCCAGTGCAAATTGCCTACCAAGTGAGGAACATGATAGCCCTGAGGATTTTGAATCTCAAATATTCCGACCGTTGCTGTGCTACGCGCCAGCTGTCCCAAAATATCTACCCACCTAACGGTCATATCAGACAAGGGCATTTATGTCTTATCATGTCGGGCTGCTCCGTAGGCTATAAATAGCCGCCCCCTTCAACCACTAGTTGGTTGGCTGCTCCGAGAGAAACTGACACTTGTCATTTGAGAGCAACCCATCCTCCGAGGACTTTGAGTGAAAATCATCAAGTGAGGAAATCCCAAACCCAAAGCTACAAAACCCAAAGTGATTGAGCATCACTGAAGAGATTGATCCTGCGTGGATCCAATGCTTGTTTCCTTTGAAGACTGTGCTTCTTCCAGACGGTTAGGCTTCAAGGTCTAGACCATCCAAGAGGAATTGTGGATCGCCGAGTGACCGAGTTTGTGAAGGTTTGGAAGTCACCTGAAGACTTACCACGGGTGATTGGGCGAGGTCTGTGTGAATTTAGCTCAAGGAGAATACGTTGAGGACTGTGTGTCCGGGACTGGGTGTCCTCGAGTTTAAGTACTCAGCCGCTCCAACCAGATGTACAACTGAGACAGCTGTTGGAACTGGTCTACCAAATCATTGTCTTCACCAAGCTAACTGGTTCTATCTCCTCAACTCTTTCATTTCCTCATGTATGTTGTTCTGTGTTTGTTCATATCTGTTTGAAGACTTTGACTGAAGACTTTCTCAATTTCCTCAGTTCTATTTCTTTAGTCTGATCGTCTTCTTCCTTGTGTTATCCTGTGTTTACACTTTCTGTACTCTGTGCTTGTCTTCATTTCATCATGATGACTATGCTTGTGCTCTGTTATGTTCCTTTCTGAGTACTTATTCCGCTACTAGTAGTTCTTCATTTAGGAATTTCCTCACCAGCTAATTCCTCAGTGAAGAATTCATAAAAATCGCCTATTCACGCCCCCTCTAGTCGATATAACACACTTTCAATTGGTATCAGAGCAAGGTACTCCCTTGTTCTGTGTGATTTTGGTTTTACCACCTGGAGTTCTAGTTATGTCGACCGCAGGTATGATCAAGGTCTCTACTTGGTGTCCTACCTTCGATGGCACGGACTACCCCTACTGGAAGAATAAGATGTGAATGCATCTTGAAGCAATTTACAACGATCTTTGATACATTGTGGAAAATGGTGTTCCCTCAGTCGCACCTTCTCTGAATGCTGCTGATGTGAAGAGATTCAAGCAACTCGATTCTCAAGCGAAGAATATCATATGCGGCCATCTGAGTAAAGGGCAGTATGGTAGAGTGAGTGCTTTGGAAACTGCTAAACTCATCTGGGATAGGCTCTCCAAAGTAAACAAAGGAGTCTCAACTCAACGTGACTCTCGTGTTGACGTTCTTTGCAATCTCTTCAACCGCTTCAAAAGACTCGACAATAAAAATGTTCAGCAAACTTTCGATCGCCTCACTGATATCTCAAATGAGCTTCAAGCGCATGGCGCCACTGACATCACCGACCATGAGGTGGTGAAGAAATTGCTGAGATCGCTCAATTCTTCATTGACACTCTGGCACTAATGATCTAAGAGCGTGCTGATTACAAGTCACTTGATTCCGCTGATATCCTCGAGAGGCCAAATACTCATGAGTTCCAGCTTGCTGAGAAGAGAGATCTATATGGTTTGAGCTATGGCAAACCACGTGCTCTGAAGGCCAAGGCAGTCTCTGAGTCTGAGGAAGAAGACTCTAGCAGCAGCCTTGGTGATCCTTAAGAACTGAGCCAGGAACTAGCACTGCTCGTGAAGAAATTTCAAAAGTTCTCAAGACGTGGTCGCTTTGGAAAATCCTCAAGGAGCAACGATTCCTCATCCAGTGACTACAAGAAAAGGTTGTGCCACAAATGCAAGAAGCCTGGTCACTACATTCAAGATTGTCCTCAGTGGGACAAGGAATTAAAGAAGAAGAAATACAAGGATTACAGTTCTGATGATGCGAAGAAGAAGAAGAAATCTTCAAAGTCTTCATCAACAAAATCCTCAAAGCCTTCATCTCACAATAAGAGTAGCTCCAAGAAGGCTCGGGCATTCATTGGCAAGGAAATGGATTCTGAGGCTGAATCTGAGGATCATGAGGAAGAGGAGGCATCCGAGGAGTCTGAGTCTGGTGTGGCAAGTCTAGCTCTTGCTACCGCATTTGTCAGCAAGTCTATCTTCAACGCTGAAGAAAATGGCAACACCAACAATGCTAATGAAGGCAATGATGACTATGCTCCCACCTATTGCTTCATGGCAAAGGGTGCCAAGGTAACTAAATACCCCTCCTCTGAATCAAGTGAGGATGAATCTGATGAAAATCTTAAGCATAGCTACTCTAAACTTGCTAAGATTGCTGTGAAACAACAAAAGGCTATTGAAAAACTTCAAAACATGCTTGACAAAAGTGATGATATGTTGGGTGATGAAATGGACCACACTAAAGACTTAACTAGAAATCTTCAGAGACTTCAGTCTAAGTTTGACAACCTTCAAAGTCGCCATAACACTCTCTCATCTGATCATGAGAAGCTTTCCTATGAATTTCTTCAAAGGAAGCAAGATACTGAGAAGATAAGAGTGTGTTATGAAGATCTTCAGAAGGAGCACGATTCATTACTTGCTCAACAAATCAGCGCTACTCAGGAAGAATTTTTTCCCCCATGTCTAAAGTGCATTGAACGTGAAACTGCTAATTCTTCACCTGAATGTTCAAATGCTTCAAATGTTACAATTTCTTCACCTGTCTTTGCTATCTCTAATTCCACATCTGAGGACATTGCTAGTACTAATAATGATGCAGGGCTGAAGGAATTGTACACAACAGGCATGTACAAAAGCCTGAAAGGGCATCAGATTCTTTGTGATGTGCTCAAAAAGCAGATCCTCAACAGAAACCCTAGGAAAGAGGGTATTGCCTTTGAGAGGAAACTCAATGCTGATGGAACATGTTGGAAGCCTGAGCAGTACCCCGAAACCTCATGGGTTGCTGCAAAGGGACCTCCAGTTGATCCATCCAACTTATCTGGATTTACATGTGAATCTCCTCATTATTCTGATGAGTCATTTGACTCCAACTATAAACTGTTCAAAAATCAGAATGGTGAAGTATTTGCTAGATATGTTGGCACTAACTGCAGGAACGGTTCTCCTATGAAGAAAATCTGGGTTCCCAAAAGTTATCTTGAAAGTCTTCAGGTGAATGTCCTCATGACACCACCTGTGAAGAACAGGAACCCCAGATCCAACTCTTCATATGGACCTAATTCTTCACATGGATCAAATTCCTTAAATGGATCAAAGTCCTCATATGATCATCATTGTGGTTACCCTTCTGTTTCGTAGGGTAGAGCTAAGGGCTATGAATATACACATTATTCTTCAAATCATTATGTTCATAAGTCCTCGAAGAATTTCTCTGCTTATTCATATGTTACCCTAACCCCTCTTATGTGAAACGAAGCAGACTAGCTTCTATGCCACCTTTCTCATATGGTGCTCACAGAGTGATGAACTCTTTGCCACCCCTTCAGATGTGGGTGGTGAAGAAAAAGAACTAATCTCTTATGCAGGGTCAGGTCTCCAGTCGCGCTCAAAACGACTGAAGAATTTGCTGGAGACCTAAGTTGCCTGAAAGGACGCAGGCTAATCATGAAGAAATGAATTTTCATTTCTCACGTCCTCATCATGTTTTATCTGTGCTATTGCTTGATGAAATTGAACTGATGATATTGATGTCATATTCTTCATTTATGAAGTATATGAGTTCGTAAGTTGCACTAATTCATCTACAGGATGATCAGCCCAAAGCAAACGAGTGGGTCCTCGACAGTGGATGTACAAATCACATGACGGGTGACAAGAATCTATTGATGGATGCTCCTTTATCACTGCCACATCTGAAGCATATCATCTTCGCTGACAAAGGCAAAAGTCAGGTATTGGAATATCAAAGTATTGACACATGGACAAAGTCATGCTTGTCGAGTCCTTAGGATACAACCTCATGTCTGTCTCAATGCTTTGTGATCTTGATATGGTTGTTGTCTTTGGAAGATATCGTTGTGTTGTGATCATGGAAGCTGACCATTCCAAAGTTTTCGAAGGCTTTAGGAGAGGAGATCTGTATATTGTTGATTTCTCTACAGGACCACAACCAGCCGTGTGCTTACTTGCAAAGGCTTCAGAAGGCTGGCTATGACATCGACGACTTGGTCATGCTGGCATGAGGAATCTGCATACGCTTGCGAAGAAGAAGCATGTCATTGGCATTGAGAATGTCAAATTCCTCAAGGATCACTTATGCGGAGCTTGTGAAGCTGGAAAGATGACAAAGGCCAAGCATCCAACGAAGACTGTCATGACTACCACTCGTCCATTTGAATTGCTTCACATGGATCTCTTTGGTCCTAATCATTATTCTGCTGTTTCAAATGATGCATCTCTATATGGCTTTGTTATTGTTGATGACTATTCTCGTTACACATGGGTGCACATTGTCACTTACAAACATGAAGTGCAGGAAGTCTTCAAACGATTTTCCTTGAGGGCTTCAACCAACTTTGGTGTGAAGATAAAGCACATCAGAACTGACAATGGGACCGAGTTCAAGAATTCTGGTCTTGATGGCTATCTTGATGAACTTGGTATTACTCATGAGTTATCTACTCCTTATACTCCTCAGCAGAATGGCGTCGTGGAGCGCAAGAACAGAACCCTCGCTGAAATGGCTTGCACTATGCTTGATGAATACAAGACGCCTCGTTGTTTCTGGATTGAGGCAATTGATACTGCCTGCCACATCATCAACAGGGTATATCTTCACAAATTCTTCAAGAAAACTGCTTATGAACTCCTCACTGACAAAAAGCCAAATGTGAGTTATTTCAAAGTCTTCGGTGCTAAATGTTGGATTAGGGATCCTCATCACACATAAAATTCTCACCGAAAGCACATGAAGGTTTTATGCTTGGTTATGGAAAGGACTCGCACACCTACAGAGTCTTCAACAACGTTCTTCGCAAAGTTGTTGAAACTGTAGATGTGCGGTTCGATGAAACTAATGGCTCGCAAAGAGAGCACCTACCTTCTGTGATAGATGAACCTGCACCTGAAGATTCAATCAAGTTAAAGGCTACTGAGGATGTCATTCCTACCGAAGAATCTGCTGAAGAATTCATTCCTGATCGTGATGATTACCGAGCTGGCGCACCTGAAGAAAATGGTGCTGAAGAAAATGCTCCTGATGGGAATGCTAATCAAATTCCTCGAAGACAACTCACTCATCCTCGCATCGCTAATGAATTGCAAATCGAGAAGATCATTGATGACATTGAAGCACCAGGTCCTCTCACTCGCTCAAAATCTTCACATTTATCTAACTTTTGTGGGCACTTTGCTTTTGTCTCTATCATAGAGCCCACTAAGGTAGATGAAGCATTTCTGGAGCCTGAGTGGATTCAGGCTATGTAAGAAGAATTACATCAGTTCAGGCTCAACAATGTCTGGGAACTGGTCAAACGTCCAGATCCTCGCAAGCACAACATCATTGGCACAAAGTGGATCTACTGCAACAAGCAAGATGAAAATGGCCTTGTGGTGAGGAATAAGTCACGACTTGTAGCTCAAGGCTACACACAGATTGAAGGAATTGATTTTGATGAAACTTTTGCACCTGTTGCTAGACTTGAGGCTATTCGCATATTACTTGCTTACGCTAACCATCATGATATTATCTTACAACGAATGGATGTGAAAAGTGCATTCCTCAATGGTAAGATTGAGGAAGAAGTATATGTTGCTCAGCCCCCAGGTTTTGAAGATCCAAAGAATCCCGACAAAGTCTTCAGACTCAACAAGGCCCTGTATGGCCTCAAGCAAGCCCCTCGGGCGTGGTATGACACTTTGAAGGAATTCTTCATGAAGAATGGCTTCAAACCCGGTTCATTCGACCCAACTCTTTTCACTAAATCTTACGATGGTGAACTATTGTGTGCCAAATATATGTTGATGATATTATCTTTGGCTGTACTGACCAACGTTATAGTGATGAATTTGCCTATATGATGAGTGAAGAATATCAAATGTCTATGATGGGAGAATTGAAATTCTTTTTAGGGCTCCAATTTCGTCAACAGCGCAATGGTATATTCATATCGAAGGAGAAATACCTCAAAGAAGTATTGAGGAAATTCGGCGTGCAAGATTGCAAAGGGGTCAAAATTCCAATGCCCACAAATGGCCATCTATGCACTGATGAAAATGGTCAAGACTTTGATCAAAAGGTATACCGCTCCATGATTGGTTCTTTATTGTACCTATGTGCATCTAGGCCAGATATTATGCTTAGTGTTTGCATGTGTGCCCGATTTCAAGCTTCACCGAAGGAATCACACCATAAGGATGTGAAGCATATTCTTTGATATCTAGCTCACACACCAACACTTGGATTATGGTATCCCAAGGGCTCTTCATTTGATCTCGTTTGATATTCAGACTCTGACTATGCTGGCGATCGCGTGGACCGCAAGTCAACATCAGGCACATGTCATTTCCTCGGACGTTCTTTGGTCTGTTGGTCCTCGAAGAAACAGAACTGCGTATCTCTCTCCACTGCAGAAGCTGAGTACATTGCTGCTGGATCATGCTGTGCTCAATTATTATAGATGAAGCAAACTCTCAAGGACTATGGCATCAACATGAAGAATGTGCCTCTCTACTGCGACAATGAGAGTGCAATCAAGATTTCTCGCAACCCAGTTCAGCACTCGAAGACAAAGCACATCCAGATTCGTCATCATTTTCTTCGCGATCATGTGTTGAAGGGCGATATATCCATGTGCCATGCAAGAACTGAAGATCAGCTGGCCGATATTTTTAGTAAGCCCTTGGATGAGAAGAGATTTAGCAAGTTGCGGTGTGAGCTAAATATCCTAGAATCTTCGAATGTTCTCTGAAATAGGACACTCATCCTAACACTTATGCTGACTTGATGACTTAGATGCGCAACACACGAAGTAACGTTTTTCTTCAATCAATGAAGACTAACCCTCTAAGTGTGAAGAAATTAATGAAGAAATTGATTCTTAGAGCCCTACGACAATTGTACTCGGTGTATGAAATCAACTTTCTTATACGGTGGGTTACGCCACCACCCAAAGTTGAAAATCTTCAATTTGAGTTTTTCTTCGTTTTTGAAATTCCTCAGTTTTTCAGATTCTTCAACTTGAAATGTCTTCACTATTTCCGTCGTTTGTCTTCAGTTGAATATATATATATGTATGAGTTTATGTCCTCTATAGCATTCACTTATTACTAATTCTTCCAGTTGACTTTTTTCCGCTAAGTGAATGTGATCGGACCCTTTCCCCCTCTATGCTGAACTCAATCCAATCTTTTCACAAATTCTTCATGTGCGTTCTGATTTGAAACTCATTCAAAATCCTCACTCTGTCCTTGACAGCTGAAGAAATTGAGAATGGTAACTTAAAACTTATCTTATCTAAATTTTCGGCTTTGCCGCTCAAACCGTTCCGCTTCTCACAACAAATACTTATCTATTCACCGACGATCCTACATGATCGCCACCTCACAATACGTGGGTGACACATGTCATGTGAATGGGAAAAGCCAGGGGCACGTTCGTCTAAAATCCTCGGGCGCACAGTTTTTCACTGCCGCTATAAATACCCCTGTCTTCTCCTCACTTCACTTTTACTCCGCTCGACCTCTCTCTCCCACTCGAGCTTCCCAAACCCTAGCGCCGCCGCTACTTCATCGTCGCCGGTGAGGAAGAGCTTCACTACCTCGACCTCGTCGCCGTCGTACTCGCGCCGGTTGCAGATCTCTTCACTCCGTCGCCGCCGCCGCCATCTTCCTCTGCCGAGTTAGGGCGTGAAGATCTGAACGGACGAACTTCATCTCAACACTTCTCAGTTCGTCGTGTTCTTCACTTAGGGTAATTTAAAGTTACTTTTATTGCCTGCTCTGATTCATGTGTTTTCCTAAAAATCTTCAAAGGTGTTTATTCTTCACACACTAAAACACCTCACATGTTATATGTTCTTGATTCGTTTATCTAAGCAATGATTTTCTTCAAGATTCATCAATTGTGTGGATTTCCAAATCTGTACAACTCTGGAACCTAAGATAAAGAATGCTTAGTGAAATTCTTCAAGACTCATCGGTCGAATTCCTCAAACCTATTCTCCTTTTAAAAAATCTTCTGAGAACGCATATGACCTCTCCACATTCCTCGCAACTATACTCTGTTCACAAGTACAAATGTCCGCTGCTGAATCACTAGGTTCTCATCAACTTAACTCATTTGCAGCGTTCCTCGAAGAAAGGTTGCATACATCTTCAGAAACTTCAGTTGTTAATCCTCAGCTGAAGAAAATGGCTGACGGCAAGAAGCCACGGAAGGGAGGAAAAAGGCCTGAGGTCAACACATCGTTTGAAATCCCTGAGGATATCTATGCTGGATATTGCACTCCAGATGAGGCCAAGTTTGGCAAGGAGGACAAGAATCAGCGCAAAGTGCGCATACAACGAATTGAGAGGAGATGGGCATGAGAATGGAGGGAGAACAGATATGTTACTCCCAAGTACATGAAGAAATTCGCGCTCAATCCTCCATGCTCAAGACCGCCATTGAGACCTGGCCAACTGGCGGATCCCACCAGCCTAAAGCGTGGTGAGGACTATGCTACTGAATGGGCTAGGCGCCAGGACAAACTAGCCAAGCAAGCAAAAGAGGCAGTGAGGAAATTCAATGAAGATTCTGCTGCTGCTGCTAACACTGCTGAGGCCTCTGGCAGTAAGCCCAGAAAGGCTATGCCAAAGAAGCCTACCCACAAGTCAAGTGCTTCTCCTTCAATGCCCTCATGCCCAAGCTCCTCAGCAATGCCCTCACGACCAGCATCTTCAAAGCCCTCACGGCAAATTCCTCAGTCTGCTCCTCCTCCTCCGACAAAGTCTTCGGCTCCTCCGACAAAATCTTCGGCACCTGTGCATCTTGCCACATTCCAAAGGACTCAAGGATTCTCTATTGCCTCAGGAGCATCTGCAAGCTCCTCAGCTGCTCGACCTTCCTCAGTTGGTCCCTCGCTGCTGAAGAAAAAGGCCACTGCTGGACGAGGTATTCGACCAAGTCCTCACAAGAAGCAAGTCACTTTCCAAGTGCCCTCTGATGATGATGAGGCGGATGATTATGAACTTGATGAAATCATCAGAGATAGGCAAGCAAGGGCCGCTAGAGCCAAAGGCAGCAATGTGCCACTACTTTTGGATCCCAAGTTGATCCTCGATTTCATCGACTTATGGCACAAGGACGCAGCTACACCTTTGCCGGAGATGAACCTCACTCCTGGTCAAAGCCATGTTCTCACTCACTTCATTGAGGAAGAGAAATGGAAATATGAAGAAGGACGAAGGCTGAAGAAAGCGCAATAAACAATGCTACCTCAAGGACAATGTCCTCACTCTTACCCCCGAACAACTCATTGTTGTACAAGCTGAAACCAAGCAACTGAGTGATGATTTCAATCGGTATCATGCTGATTGGAAGGGAGCAAAGGTTCAATTCGTCAACTTGATGAAGACTTTCTCTTCAACTGCCTCTGCACCGGTGCATGTTGAAATTCCTCAGGCTGAAGAATCTGCTCAGCCCATTGAAGAACATGCCAGCATCGCTGATGTTAGTATGGCTGCTGAAGAAACTGAGAGTACTAGGGCTGATGACTCCATTCCAGCCGCTGAAGATATTGCCAGGGCATCCAATGCGCCTGAGGAAAGAGAAGAAGCCAGGGCAACTGCAATAGTTGTGCCTGAAGAAAATGCACCTCCTGTGCCTACACCAACTCCTATCCTTCCATCTGCTCTTGATGTGAAGAAGACCAAGGCTGCAGAATGTGCAGCGATGAAGAAAAGGAAGCCATCAGCTTCATCAAATTCTTCGGCTCCGAAGAAGATGAAGACTCTGATCAGTTCAATTGACAATCCAATTGATGCCATTCCCGTCTGATCAATGCCATCAAAGGACCTTGTTCCTTTTGTTGAAGAATATGAGATTCCCGAGGAATCTGATGAAGAAACTCCATCTGCTGCTTCGACAGAGCAGTTAGACAAAGAAATTGAAGTGGATGAGATCCCTTCCACCCCAGTCATTTCCTCACCTGTGCCTCAGTTCACTGCAGAAGAGGCAGGTGTTGAAGAACTTGAAGATGAGGATGTGGACATCGGATGTACCACACCAGTGCTCAATGATGACTCTTGGGAAAGTTAGCACCACAATTCTCCACTGTTCACTCCTCTCCAAGCTGTTCCTCAGTCCCCAGTCGCTACAGAAGTACAAGTGGAATCTGATGAACATCGTGCAACCCCGTCCGTCCATGAGGAAATTCCAGCCACTAGCGCTAATGAAAATGTGAATGAAGAAGTGATGACTCAGGCTGCAACTGTAGAAGAAACTGAAATTCCTCAGCATGAGGAACCTGAGATTGCTATTCCTGAGGTGATATTGTAAATCACAGACACTCCTCAGCCCAAGCCAAAGAATCCCTTCTCCAAGAAGCCAAAATTCAAGGCTGATGATTTCTTCTGCGAGCACGTATACTTCACTGAATTCAACCCTTACGACAATGCTCGTCTTAGAAGGAAGCGTTTCTGGACTGCCAGCCAGGCAAACTTCTATTCCTCAGTTCTATTTGACAAGGACAAAGTCTTTGATCATGAGCACATTCCTCATGTGGACATGGAATCTATGCCATGCTTCACGCCGGTTCTCAGTATGCTTCACGATGCAGGCTTGTTGAATTTCTGCATTGACATCGTTGATTGGAATGAAGAGCTTATTCTTCAGTTTTATGCAACTTTGCATATCACAGGCGATGCTGCTGAGGTCAACTCATGGGTGTTGGACTGAATGACTGAAAACACTCATTACAAGGCACCAGCTTCCGAATTGCTTCGTGCCTTGCCCATCAGTCCTCCACCAGAAGGCGCTCGCTGTCTGTATGATGAACTTGAACTTACTGATCATTATATGCAAGTGCTCATGAATCTGTTGAAGCCTGGACAAGCTCAAAGGACCAAATTCCTCGTGAAGGATTTGCTCTATGTGCCCAGAACCATATACCGCATTCTGACAAAGACTATCAGCCCAATCAAAGGACATGATTCTTCAGATGAAGAAATTGTGGGGATGATGAAGAATATGCTCTTCAACATCATGCATGGTATTCCTATCAATTACCATGATTTCTTCATGAGGACTCTTGCAAACTTTGCACTTTCTCCATTTGAGCTGAAGCCTTACGCGTCATGGATCATGAGATTCCTCGAAACAAGGTCTTCACTCAACTACAAGGCAGATTTTCAGAATCACCTGAGCTACTTGCCCCTAATTGAAGTCCTCAAGCGGACCATTTCCTCATCTGATAAGAAGGGCAAGTCACCAGATGTGATCGATGAAGGCATTCGTCCATTGGATGGTCAGTTCCGCAAAGCTGCATCTTACTCCACCAATGATGACTCTGCCACACATGATTCTGCTGCAAATGCTCCAAAGTCAAGTCCTCAAGCTACTTCTCCACGTGTGACGACTGACCGTGAACTGCTCATAAGTCTTCACCAGAAGGTCGATCGGAATCACAAATGGGTTAAGCGTCAGTTTGGCTCTATTCTTGACAACATGACTTCCACACATAATGCAGTGAAGAAAAACCACTACTACCTCCATGAAGTATTTGATCGCACCTTGGCAATTCTGTCTCATCTATATGGCGAAGATCTGAAGCAAATGGGCTTCAAGGAAGACATTGAATGGTCTGCACCTCCTCCGAAGAAATTCAAGAAGGTCAAGGTTCCTTCCTTGGTGGCCAGCTCATATTCTTCATCACGCGCCATGGACGAGAATGAAGATTTGGACGATACTGCAGCAGGCCCTACAACGACTCAAGACCCTGACAATGCTGGCGCTCCTCCTTCATCATGATATTCTTCAGGGGCGTGAGTCCTTAGTTTCAACCCTTTTGGTCATTCGATGACAAAGGGGGAGAAATTTGAGTTAGTCTTCAAGCGGGTCTATATATGGGCGTTTTTTGCTAAGTTACAACTCTCGTTCTTCTGATGACTTTGTTGGATCGAGTTGTAATCTTAAACTCTGTGGTGGCTTGATACTTTTGCTGTGTTCTTCTGCATGCTTATTCCTCATTAATGTTAATGCATGCATGCTGAATCACATCAGTCACCATATTTCCATGTGATGCTCAACTCAAAATCCTACACCTACCAATCCTTTCGAGTGAAGCCATTGGAAATCTCACACAGTTCAGCCATATTCTTCAGTGACAGAGATGAAGTTCTTCTGGTCTCCGATGAATTTGTTCTGACTGAAGAGTTAGGAATTCGCCAGTGCGAATTGCGTACCAAGTGAGGAACATGATAGCCCTGAGGAACTCGAACCTCAAATATTCCGACCGTTGTTGTGCTACGCGCCAGCTGTCCCAAAATATCTACCCACCTAATGGTCATATCAGACAAGGGCATTTATGTCTTATCATGTCGGGCTGCTCCCTAGGCTATAAATAGCCACCCCCTTCAACCACTAGCTGGTTGGCTGCTCCGAGAGAAACTGAGACTTGTCATTTGAGAGCAACCCATCCTCCGAGGACTTTGAGTGAAAATCATCAAGTGAGGAAATCCCAAACCCAAACCTACAAAACCCCAAGTGATTGAGCATCACTGAAGAGATTGATCCTGCGTGGATTCGATGCTTGTTTCCTTTGAAGACTGTGCTTCTTCCAGACGGTTAGGCGTCAAGGTCTAGAGAATCCAAGAGGAATTGTGGATCGCCGAGTGACCGAGTTTGTGAAGGTTCGGAATTCACCTGAAGACTTACCACGAGTGATTGGGCGAGGTCTATGTGACTTTAGCTCAAGGAGAATACGGTGAGGACTGTGTGTCCGGGACTGGGTGTCCTCGAGTTTAAATACTCAGCCGCTCCAACCAGATGTACAACTGAGACAGCAGTTGGAACTGGTCTACCAAATCATTGTCTTCACCAAGCTAACTGGTTCTATCTCCTCAACTCTTTCATTTCCTCATGTATGTTGTTCTGTGTTTGTTCATATCTGTTTGAAGACTTTAACTGAAGACTTTCTCAATTTCCTCAGTTCTATTTATTTAGTCTGATCGTCTTCTTCCTTGTGTTATCCTGTGTTTACGCTTTCTGTACTCTGTGCTTGTCTTCATTTCATCATGATGACTATGCTTGTGCTCTGTTATGTTCCTTTCTGAGTACTTATTCCGCTGCTAGTAGTTCTTCATTTAGGAATTTCCTCACCAGCTAATTCCTCAGTGAAGAATTCATAAAAATCGCATATTCACCCCCCCTCTAGTAGATATAACACACTTTCACATAACACACAATAGAGCAGAAAAGGCTGGTGCAGATCTGAGGAAGCTGCTGCCAGAGGAGAGAGGAAAGAGTTGAAAGCTTGGATATTTGCACGCTCTGGTTTTGGTTCTCTCTCTTGCTTTCCCCTCCTGTAACTGTTTCACATGTGACCCCAGTTTTCCCGCCCAACCCTTTTTCCCCGCTAGAAATCTCGGTTCCCCTGCCTGGCAAGTCTAAGGCGTCCTCTCTGCCCTAAAGCGCCAATCATGACGCTTAAGCAGGCGCTTTAGACGCTTTAGTGTCAAAGGCGGCCGCCTTAGACACATGTCTAAAGCGAGTTGGACGCTTTGAGCCTGGACGGCGCTCTAACGCGACGCTTTAGGGACGCTTTACAAACAGAGTCCAATAGTGTAATGATATTGTTCTTATAGTGCAATATCCTATGATGACCACTATAAATGTCCTACTCTATTTGTTAGGATATTCTATTCATGCTATATGCATTGTTAGTTTTGTCATCATCCTACTTTTTATGGATATTTCCTTTATCGCCTCCACTGGACATGAGTAACCCGTGGCATTTTACATGCTTTTCTTCTATATAGTGAAGGTTTCATCAAAGCAAACAGGTTCCACAGAGGTTTCATTAGAGCTAACTTTGTGTTTTATCATCTTGGAACCATTACTATTTGCTTAGAGGAAAGACGAAGCAACATCTACTTTTAATTGGAATAATTATTCTAGAAGACATATTCAATTTACTATATCACATAATCATTTTTCCTCTGTTAAGTAATAAGTATAAACCACAACTTGTGTAGAAAACACAAATTTTAATGAAGGGTACTGAGCAGTTAAGAGTGTCCCATCAGGCATTTTTCACTTAAGATGGAACAGAATAACTGTCATGGTGTTCTGCTTATATTTGAACTTTACTAAAGATATGTTACAATTCATGCCTGGAGTTCAATATCTACTACCTGAAATCCGCTTTCTACCTATGGTTATCAAGTACACATATAAAGTGTGCTTTTAATGCTATATTAAATTCATGCATGTAGCCCAATATATATTGCCTTAATTTTGCTTTCTACCCATGGTTATTAAGTACATACACATGCTTTATTGTTTATTAGATTCTGGACTGTAGGTCTGCTACTTAATGATGCACCCCATGCTGATAAGAAAATTTATTCGGTCTCATAAGATATATACTGAACAGATGAATGGCAGGATCAGTAAGCTTTCTTCTTGATTATGGTTTCTTCTGCATACTCAATGTTGTATATATCTGCCTGGGAATTTTGTTTTGTTAATTTTTATAGTATCATTGTTAGAGAGGATGTCTTGCCGAATATAGTTTTAAATTCTGGATATTTTTCATACAAGAATTCCAAATACAGTAATGGCCCTTGCTGGGAACAAGGCTGTCATATAAGGGGAAACTTTAGAAGTTCAGCGACCATAATTTAAATCACGTGCAGCTTGTTTTCTTCCTTGTTGTTTTATTGCATTAGAGATATTTAGAATTTTGACTGTCTAAAAATGCAGAGCATATATTGTGCGTCTTTAGCTCCCCATTCTGTTTTTCTCCCGAGGGAAATGTTTATGTCTAAATTGGTGCCATTTGCTGGCTTTATTTTGCACGAGTTTGTTCTAGATGTAGTTTTTTAGGCGTATTGATCATCTCCCATGCTTTAACCGAACGAGTTTTCCCTATATGTCTAATAATCGTTTTCACACACTTCTGGTTGAAAGAATTAAGCAAACCATCTTTGTATGTCTATAGTGATTTCGGGAGGATCCACATGTGGAGAAGTTGGCCCCAAGGATCAATACTTGCAATGACCTTAAAAATACGTATGAAGTTTTCAATTTGGTAGTTGACACCACATGACTGCATTCACTTGCAGGCCTGATGTGGTGTGATCTTGTTGATTCATATGGCAGACTGTTACAGGATCATAGGACTTAGCTGAAGGCAGGCTTGAGACTGCTGAAAAAGTGTTGGTGTGATTCAGTGATCCCAGTAATTTTTCTAATATCAGTGTTATTGGAGGCTCTTAATTTCAAACACATTCTAGTAATTAACTATTAACTAGAGAAGATTTTATTATTGTCTAGGATGCCTGGTTGGGTATAACCGAATATAGAATGAGCTTGTGTATAAGCCGCTGGTGGCATAGAGGCTTGAGAAATACGATTGCATTTAGTTTCTCTTTACTGTAATTTTGTTGTGCTGCCTTCAAGAAGCTTAAGAGATGATCTTTGTATTTTGTTGCAAATATGGCACTTGTGTGTGTACCATGGCTTCATTGCATATTGACTTTAACAAATATGAAAGAGAGATGTTTCTAACCTGCTACGCAGCAAGGATTGCAATGCTTTGCGCTAACAATTCCTGTTTGAAGGTCAACACGGACTATATCCTGGAAACTGAAAATTTCATGGAAAAGATCTATTATGATGCTATAGAAGTTGAAGATAAGTATCTTCTCCCCTTCTGCCTTGGGTCTGAAAGCAAGGGCATGTACTATAAAATGTATGAAATATATTATTTTATCTTCTACATTTGTTGAATGAATTGCTACGAAGTTTATGTTGACAGATTTGTTTGTTTTCCCCTTTTTAAGAATCAGTTTTGTAAGCACCACTGAGCCTATCTTGCAGACCATCTTAGTGTTATAGCAACAACAATGAACATGTTTGTCCTCTTTTTCAACTTCTTTTCAACAACCAATAGCACAAATAGATATGATTTTACCTATATAGCCTCTGTTATTGTTCCTCATTGATCTATTAATATGCATAATGCCACCCTTGTCTATAATTATCTGTTTTTACTACTTTCTCTGTTTCGAACAGCGAGTACTAATCAGCAACACCAAATATGCTAAGCAAGGAAGAGGCATGCCCTACTTGGCAGCATCCACCTTCCACTCAAGGGATATACCACTATCATTTAGCATAGACCGTTCCACGAGAAACATGAAAGTAACCAGCAGAAAGTACTCCTCATTATTTCAATCTCTGATTGAGTTTTCCTACCACCACTCTTACAATACTTCGCTTGCTGCCGTTCTTTGCGCCATTGGCGCAACGGGTCATCTAGTTAATTAGAAATTAAAAAAATATTCAAATGCAGTATTCATGGATGGAAATTCATATGCATTTTCTTCACCAACAATGATTAGTAGTAGCATCAATATAACCTCTAATTCAGCATAGGAGTTGCAAGTAAGGGAAAATTACCACCGACACTACTAGCTAATAATCATCATAGCTAGTCATTACCACCAACATTGCCTAATCATCATAGCTACATAGTGTAGCACATCATCATCATCTTGAAATTCATTCTAGCTAGCTAATCACTCCTACTGCTTTCTCTCAGGTAAAATAGCATAGAACATGTGGAGCGCTCCTGATTCATCATATTGTAGCATGAAGATGAACCTGTCTCCTACTTGTGGGCTATGCTTCTGACTGCTGCCTCCTAGTACTTCTCTGCGATCCTTCACAATTTTGTTCTAGTCTTTGACTATTAAGACTTGCTCGCTTCTAGAAATCCTGAATGCACTCATGTACAATGTAGGAAGTCTTGGTCGTATGCTAATAATGGACATGCGACCTTTAGCTTCGATCAACTGAGGCACAACTATCATCAGGATTCCCTGTTGAAGAACATCGCAGTAACATACTTAGCAATCTATTGGTTGAGGCTTAAAAAATAATGTATGCAAAAGATGCACTGAGGACAAATAGTAAAAATCTTACCATCGTTCCTAAATAGATATGGCCGTAGTTCAGTACAAACACTATTGGTCGCACATTTTGAGTACTAACATTTCTAAGTCCAGGAAAATAATTTGTCTTCATAGTATGAGGATCCTCAAGCCATGAAACATAATGACTTGTCTCCTCGTAGTTTAGTTCAACCCTGAGACAGTAGTAGGTCATGTCTACCAAGCGCCGGACATGTTTGCTTGAATGGAAATAAGTTGTCAATAGAAATTAGTTGTCAACTATTTTTGAATAAACAATATCCAAGACATAAATATGGTTGAGAAACTTACATAAAGGTAGAACTCGAGGTGTCTGCACATCGACATAGATGTCGATATTATCTTCAATATCATCTTGCTGACGAATATCAAAGGTGATAAGCATATCAGGCTCAAATGCATAAAGCCTTGCATAGTGCTCTCCATTGTTTGCATTCAAAATGGGTTTAGGTGTCTGTATTGTATAATTTTGCGAGAAAACTATAACCATGCTGGGTCCTCAAGTTAACTCTTTTTACCTTCATAGTTTCCATAGTACTGAAACCAACCTTATCCAACACATATATTCTTGCATGGCAGGGAATACACTAATAGAATAGTAAAAGATTTAAATTATAAGTTGAAGCAAAAGAAGCAGAAGTCATGCTTAATTACGAAAAAAGACTTGTCATTGTGACTTACTGTATGCACTTCGAAGTTCTCATCCAGCTTGATGCTGAAGCGCCTACCACCAACTAGGTGAGGCCTGTCGCACATGCCGCGCTCGTCTTCGCAGTATTTGCACATACCGAATTCCCTTTCGCTATCGTCGTCAGACATTTCCTATGTTCATATAGTTGAAACAGACGTGCATTCAATAAGAAAACTAAATCATCTCTTGCGTTCGTACATCGTCGAATATTATCACTAATACATCTCAAATTGTATCATACATATAACATCACTAATACAGTTAGAACCCTAGCGAACGACGGGTATCGGCGCGGGCAGTGGACACCCAAAGAGAAGGAACTATCACAGGATCATAGCTCCAGTGAGATCTCTGAAGAACCATCCAGGTACTGTCGGACCTGCCCTCCAACGCAACCATGTAGTGACGGACGTGCTCATCCTCCTCGCTGACACGGTGAGATACCACCTCTGAAGTGGACGAAGGCTTGCCCACCGTCACTGGCCCACGCGACCGCCACCAAATAAGGCCCGGGTCGACGACGGGCTGCCTCCTCACCAAGTTGCGCGCCCCGGAAGGTAGCACCTCCCAGTACCAGCCAGGCAGAACCCAGTCCCGGACATGGCCCCTATAATCAAGCAAGCCTCCTCCGCCGAGTCGACGACAAGGATGCGGGCTAGGCATCGTCGACGTCGAGAACAAATGCTTAATTATGAAAACAAAATTAATAAACACTTAGCAAAATTCCGCATGATCTTTGCTAAAAACAGGACATATCGAGTGCCTGAAATTTGCCATAACGTAAAAATATGGCAAAACATAGGCCACTCAGAAAAATATGGCATGTCCAAAATATGACATGTTCAAAATATGACATGTCCACTGCAAATTTGCATATAACAAGAAAAATTGCTTTAACTAAAAAAATAACAACAATTGCTTTAACTAAATAAATACCTAGAATTTGTTAACTACACCTAAAACAACTAAAACACCTAGAATTATGTTAAATACACGTAAAACACCTAAATTTTATTAACTACACCTAATTAAAAACCTAGATAAATTTTTGTCCTAATTTAAAAACCTAGATAAATTTTTGTCCTAGTTTTAAAACCTAGGGTTCATACAAATTAACTAGGGTTCATACTACCTAATCTCTAATTAGGATTCAACTATATAGGATTCAAAATAACTAACTAGGGAGGGAGGGAGGAGGAGGAGGAAGGAGGGAGGAGTACCTCTCGGTGGAAGAGGGCCGGCACGGGGGAGGATGGTTGGCGCTTGGGAGGGCGGCCGGCGGGGGAGGAGGGCCCGCGCGGGCGAGGGTGGACGGCGGGGGAGGAGGGCTGGCGTAGGACACGGGGGCGGCGGCCGGAGCGGGGATTGAGGGGCGCGTGAGTGTGAGCGTGTGAGTGTGAGAGTGAGAGAGAGAGAGAGCGCACGGGCCAGGGGGGAAGCAGAGGTGGGCTTAGCAGCAGCATGGGGTAGGAGGCCCAGCGCTATAGCTAAAGGTGCAACAGTGGTCCGAGTGCGTGGCCCACTAACAACAGCGCTGGCCTGGAAAACAAGCGTTACTGCTGGTTTTGGCCGGCGCTACTGCTAAATAGCAGTAGCGTGGGGTATATAACCAACGCTGCTGCTAAATGTCTACCTATTATAAGCATTTTCTTAGTAGTGTTCAAAAGAGATTGTCCATTTTGTTAAACATCATAGTTCATAAGTAAACTAGATAGCACATACATTAATCTAAAACGAGCTAGATTAGAGCTACAACGAGTTACTTTAGAGCTAAAAACACATGAATCCTTGTTGGAGTCGAGGTAGCCACCGACGCCCTGCCGGAGCACGATACCTCGATGTCGTGGGTGAACCGCCATGGAATTGGCGCATCACCGGAGTTGTCGATGTCATCAGCGTGAAGCTCATCAAAGAAAGCACCCCGCTCTGGATTCACCTTGCCCAACACATGGCGATTCGTGGCCACCTTGGCTCGTCAACGAGGGAATGTTCAAAGGCGTGCTGGACCTCCATCATCTCTGGCTCGATGACAGCCTCGTCATCGGCGGATTGCGCCCCGAGCTAAGGGCATGTACAATGGTTCTATCTTAGCAATGCCACGTAGGATAAATGATGAGGTGCAGGAAAGAGAAATCATAAGAGAAAGCTTGTCTTCTCTTAATTAAGAGAAGGCAAGAGATGATTTTTTAGCACAATATGTCTCACCATGTTTTTAAGAATAACTAGTTATTGAAGATAAGGCTAAGAGATGACCCATTGTAGACATGTTTTTTTGTCATCTCTAAATTACATGCAAGATTTAAGATAAAATCACTTTATCAACCATTGTACAAGCGTTGCCTACGGGCATGTCCAATGGTTGATAAGATAGTCTTATCTTATGTCTTGCAGGTAATTAAGAGATGACAAAAAAAGATGTCTACAATGGGTCATTTCTTAGCCTTATCTTCATAACTAGTTATTCCTAAAAATGTGGTGACACATATTGTGCTAAGATATCATCTCTTGTCTTATCTTAAATAAGAGAAGACAAGCCTTTTCTTATTAGTTCTGTCTCCTCCATCTCATTATTTATCCTACATGGCACTCCTAAGCTAGCACTATTGTACATGCCCTACTCATGCTCCCGTTCCGCCTCCTCTCATGAGAGGAGGCCGATGTGGTTGCCGGCGCCGTCCCTATCCTCGGTTCCTCCGCCACCGGCTCATCCTCGTCCTCTAACTGGCCCAATTCGGCTTGTCCACTCCTCTTGCTCTACCTCCGCCTCGGCCTCCGCCTGCTCCTCCATGGCTGCTACCAGCTGTGACGCTCGCACTCCCATTGTCTAAGCTCAGGATTTGGCAGGGTGTTAACTCTCCGAAACATACTTTTTTGAGTAGTTAAAGAAATTTGAGGGTTGTTTTTGAGATGCCCTAAGTTGAGACAAGCGGCTTAGTCTCGTCGCCAAGCTTACAGTCAGACCAAAGTGTCATGGGTATGTGGACATGCTTGTTCACTTCGACAAAATTACCTTAATATCCAGTTGAAAGTCATCATCCCACTCGGTTTTCCAAAGGATCACTAAGCAAAGGGTTTCATAAGAAAGGGTAAGCAAATGGAGTGGATGAGACAAGCTTGTCTTGGCCGCTTTTGGAACCTATTGTGGTGAGCACATCTCACAGCCGGGTCCTTGAATGAACTTGTTTGAACATGTTCTTCTAAATGAATACGCTTGGTTACATCCTGCACCCCCTTTGCTCTCGGGGGAGGCTAACTTGTGGGCAACCACCAGAGAAGTGTTGAGCGGTTGGATTGCAACAGCCCACACTTCGGGTAAGTTTCCGTTTTTTGGCGAATTTCCTTCTGTGGAAAATTTCAAAAAATATACTTGTAAGGAAATTGTGTAACAGCTTTCAAGATTTTCCAAATTGTAGAAAATCCAGAAAAGGTGGTTGTTTTCGAAATTTTGAGAATTCAAACTTACAGAAAGTTAGCAAAATTTCTGAAAGTCAGACTTCCGAAATTTCTTGAACTTTGTCATGTTCCCACGTAAGTCATAGTTCCCATTGGCGACCTCCCTATGTTGGCAACCACGGAGGAGTCCATTCACTCTCCTGGTCATAGCATCTTGAGGCCGTGACCTACACGGAACTATCTTGTACTATTGGAGTCGGGTGAAAGATTGAACAGACAAGGATAGTTGTTATTGCTTTTAGTTCTCCATATAAGACTGTCCTCTTACCTAAACCATCCTAATAACAAACAAACTTTACATACGACAGGGTCACGAATATTCTTTTCTGCCCGTATTGGCTGAACTTTGGAAAAACCTCTTGACGTTGTCTTAATTTAATTGCATTTTTAGAACTATATAAGGGTCCCCCAATTTCATTTCTGAAATTGGTAACACAAAATAGTTATGGACCTTCACTCCAAAACGGTTCCAGAAGGACGTGTTGATTGTTTTTTGAGATAGCTAACCGCTCATGGTGAGCAATAATTGCTTGTTACTCAACAGATCTTTGTGCCTATCCGAACGGTTATAAGATCTGCTTATATACAACAAATTTTCTTTTATGTATACTTGTATTTCCACTAGCAAGCAAGTAGGGACAACCCCACGCCTTTTATCATTTGCCTCACTGTCATGTTCGGTAGCTGCCTAGTAGTAGAAGAGGACAGCTTAATTAAGTGTTTTAGTCCTGGCTATAGAAAGAGACACAAGTGGGTGGTTGAATCTGTTAAAGTCATAAAGGTTGCCGTCTCTACTTTCCTTTTTTGTCTTTTGAAACATAAGGTCACTATCATTTTTATATGACAATCTTTGATGAGATCAGAAATGACTCACCTGCCAACAACCCGAACGTCACAGAGCCAAATTGCTCACGCTAATTCGCTAAACTGTTTCTGTAGACCATATACAGACTTGTGAAATTACGCAAATACAAAAGACAACTCCAAAATTCTGAACTGGCAGAGAAAATAAGCTTGGTTATAGTTCATTTTTTTTTTGCTTGGTTACATCATGCACCATCTTCATTCTCCTAGCTGTAGTAGGCCGTAACGTTCACATGAAGCTATCTCGTAATATCGAAGTTGGTTTGTTATTGGAGTTAGTTCTCCATCATGAGACTACCCTCGTACCTAATCCGTCCTAATAATATGTAACAAATAAAATTGACTATAATGTGGGTCACGACTATTCTTTTATATCGTAAACTGTAAATGTATGTGTTAAATAATCCTTCGTGCGCATCTGGTTCGATGAAGCTTCTTATAAACGACTTATTTTTTTATGTGTACATGTATTTCCACTAGCAAGCAAGTAGGGACAGCACCACACCTTTAATCATTCCTCCCACTTCTTATTCGGTAGCCGCCTAGTAGAAGAGGACAATTTAAGCGCTTTAGTCTTGGCTATAGAAAGAGGCACGAGTAGGTGGTTGAATCCATTTAAGTTATACTATAAAGGTTGCTGTCTCTACTTTCAGTTTTGTTTGTCTTGAAATATAAGGTTACTATCATTTCTACTCCCTCCGTTCCAAATTAATTGACCTCCATTTGTGTAGACACGGATATATCTAGACACTAAACGAGTATAGATACATTCGTATCTAGACAAATGAAAGTCAAGTAATTTGAAACGGAGGGAGTATATGATAATCTTTGATGAAATCATAAGTGACTCGACTATTGGCAACCCGAGCGTCCGAAAGCGAAATTGCTTACGCTAAACAGAGTTGTAGACCACATATACATAGACTATTGAGACGAATTGTTCAAATACAGAAGACCCTATCAAAGACAAGCGAAAGCTTCAGCGAATTAATGAAGCAAGTTGCATATGCTGGAAATAAGATACATGTCATAGATATGGAATATTTTTTCTGTTGCATGAGATATCTTGCCTTAGTTACACACTTTCTAGTTCAATTTGCATGCTCCTAAAATTTGGGAGCGACAAACTGAACTAGAAAATGTGTAACTAAGGCAAGATATTTCCGCCGCGGATCTCCCCGTGCCTCTCCACCTCGCCGCTGTTGGTTGGCGGCACAGGGCTTAGCCCTGGGTGGCTGACGGTGGCGGCGGGCCTTCGTCCTTCTCGTCTCGTGTCACTTGAGGCTACCGGTGGCAGATCACTCCCATCCCGCTCGCGTTGTCTGGGTGGAAGCCGTCCTCCGCCATTCCCTAGGGCAAGATGGGCGTCGCTGCAAAGCACGGGTGCAAACTCTAGCGACAGATCGGTTGGTTCAAGTGCTCTGCCAGATCGGGTGCGGATCCAGCGACATCAGTAGCAGCGCACCTAATCTGCCGATCTAGGGGTTGGTCCGTGCCAGCCCGCCTTTGCCCCGAGCTCATGCATCTTCGGGTCCGGATTGGTGCAGGGCATGCCCGGGGTCAGTGGTTGCTCTGTTCCTTCCATGGCAGATCAAGGTTGTTCCCCGGGCTAGGTCGACCGTGATAACAGCTATGTGTGGGGATCACTTCGGCCTGCAGCGGCGGTCTCACTGCGGATTTTGGTCGCCGTCGAAAGATTTTGTGAGAGTTTCATCTCTACAAACCCCGTGGTCCACTTCGGCGGCGAGATGCAAACTATGAATGAAGTCTTGATGCAGAGAGATGGTTGTGCGGCGGCGGCGGTACATCGCGGATAGCTGCTAGGATCGCGGAAAAGTGGTGGCGACAAGACATGAGTGACTTCGATGGTGGTGCTACTTGAGCACCCGGTGCTTAGCTTCGGGGTGAAAGGCTAGGTCTGGCCCGAGGTGGGTATACCTGGCAATGGCGATGTTTTAACGTCCTTACCTTGTTGAAGGCATTGTGTGGAATGCTCGGACTGATTCTTCAGGGTGAAAACCCAGATTCTAGCCTTGGGTTGTTGGATCTGGCGGCGACGCTTGAGTGTCGCTCCCCTACTGAAGGCATTACTCTTGAAGAATCTCGTTGTATGTGTGGTGTCATGAGATGATTGCTGCAGATATGGTCATTGTTCTAGCTTGCCGATTATGGATCTGATTGCTTTGGGGCTTCTTTATTTTTTTCCTCGTCTACACATAGCTTTGGTCCTATATGACTTTGCTATTTGGCAGCGTGTATTTGTGTGTGTGAGTTGGTGTTGGCTATGTGCATCCTAACTATGCAGAGGCCGGGTGTGTGCTCATTGTGTCTACATCGTCTTGATGCTTCATTTTGAGTCAATAAAACCCATCCTTTATAAAAAAAAGCAATTTAAGTCCAACTTATAACCTATTTATAGATGTGTTGGACACAATGTGCAGTACATCAACAAAATAGACCCACAATATTCTATAAGAAGAAAAGATTGATCTTTCTTATATTTGTTAAAGTTATCATCAGATGAGGCTCAAGATGGCCCGCACCGTGCATGCTCGTGGTAGAGCCACACACACGAAGTTTCCGGGAAGGCCACCACCCGGAAGCATCTTCTCCTGGTGGACAAGTTCTATATAGTGCTGCCGACATTGCAGCGACCCCTTGACCAGCCTCGGTGCGCATACCACTTCACCCACCTTCCTGCCAAATTCTCACACACATACTGTTACTTGCAGCACTGCATTTGGTGGTGGGGAAATCCACGATCGATCCTGCCTTGCCACCGATGGAGGCCGTGGTGGCGAGCGCCGTCACAGGAGCGATGCGTACACTCCTGCCCAAGCTCGGCGTCCTGCTGGAGAAGTACAAGCTGTCCAAAGCCATGAAGAAGGAGATCGCCTCCTTGAGTGACGAGATGAGCAGCATGAACGCTCTGCTCGTGAAGCTGGCCAAGACCGATGATGGCGAGCTCGACGTGCAAGACAAGGTGTGGCGCGACCAGGTGCGCGAGCTGTCCTATGAAATGGAGGACTGCGTCGACGCCTTTACGGATGATCTTGATGGTGGCGGCGGCAGGGTCGGGTTCTGGAGACGGCTTTCGACCATCAAGACGCGGCACAACATTGGCCGCCTGATCGAAGAATTGAAATATCGGGTGGTGGAAGTGAGTAATCGCCACAACAGATATAAGCTTGATGAGCCAGCTTGTACTACTTCTCGGAGCCCTGTGACCATTGACCCTTGTCTAGATGCACTGCATACTGAGGCTGCCAGCCTTATAGGCATAGATGGCCCTAAGGAGAAGCTCATGGACCTATTGCTGAGACAGGATGAATATGCCAATAATCACTGGGCACTCAAAGTTGTAGCCATCACTGGATTTGGAGGTATTGGCAAGACAACTCTTGCCAGCCAAGTCCGAGATATGATCAAAGGTCATTTCCACTGCACGGCCTTCGTATCGGTGTCGCAGAATCCAAGCATGGTCGATATCTTGTCGACCATACTCTCAGAAGTTGGGAGCTCCGTGCCTTCATGGCAGAATCACGAGCGTTTCCTCATCAACAAACTGAGGGCACACCTCATGGACAAAAGGTACGCTCACACAGCTAATTAATTCAGCTAACAATAACTGTATGGAGTGTTCAGCGCTCCCGTTCTAGAAAGTTATATACTTTTTTGAAGCTCCATCTTTTTTTTGGCTTTGATAATCCTTTGTGCAAATATAACAAGTTATTATACCGAAGGCGAGAACCAGTTTGTGGTTGGATGGTTAGGAGGGTGGTTGTACTCCCAGCCCACCATAGATCAAACATGAGGCTTGAGACCTGTGTGTGATAAGGTGGAATATTCTTTCGATGAAAGACAAGCATGTCTCATAAACATTCTTTCAGTGCGAGAAGACGTTACAGGTTTATGGTGTGTGTGCGCATGTTCCTAGGGTGAGCGTATGGGTGCATGCCTATGCGTCTATACCGTAGTTCTGAAGAAAAAAAAGGCAATAGTACTCTATAGGAATGGTGTAGATCAATAACAAATAAATAAAAGAATACTAGTGTTTTTATTTAAAATCTATTACACAGTTCTTAATTAAGTATATGTATTTATATTTTGTAAAAATAAATAAATATAGGCTTTCAAAGTTGTATTGGGCAATAATTGTTTGTCAAAACTAATCAAGTCGAACTTGCACAGGTGTTAAAATTTTAGGCCGGAGATAAACTCTATTTTCATTATAATTTTTCAGTCTACATCAATTATTTGCGCCTTTATGTTTTCCGCATGTAGCTTTTCATTTTAGAGTAGCTTGCATTGGCAGGAACTCATACTCTTCTGTAGCTTTTCATCTTCGCCTACCCATGTTTAATTAACAGTTAGTCTAACTTTATCAATCGGGACCCAAGATATTCCAGAGACAAATTGCGAGTAAAAGGACTCCCCATACATAGAAGAATCAGAGCGAGCAGACCCATGGGAGAAAACTTTACTTATCAAGAAACTAATTTGAACTAGATGACAAAGAATAATGATCAACATGTAAGTTCCTATCCTGACTAGACATGCCAACTAATTCAGCCAGCTTGTCAACTTCATCCATTCGTCCAATCACCAACTCCTAGCTACTTTTTATTTCCCTATTCACTACACAAATTTCTAGTCCAACCTCCCAACTTTCTCCTTAAAGTTGACAGCCTCTAGCTCTGTTTCTCAATGACATTTCTATTGCCATCTGGAAATCCCAAAACAACTCAACAGTGTCAATTAGTTCAGTCCTAAGCAACCTTCCTAGACCAAAGACCCACCTAATTAATTAGCTGAAATATGTACAGTTGAGCTGGTCTAACCAAGCAGTTGTAACCAACACTCTATCCAGTTTTATTTTGACATAACTAATAAAATTCCATCAGATTATGATACTGAATGATGGAACTAAAAATAAAAATATTTTCATCGTAGCATCCTTCATTACTATTCTCCTCAAAGCATATATAACTATATAAGAGATCTCCGCTAATATATTTATTACAACATGCAAATATGTCGCATCACCATTTAATCATGCATATGACAAAATCCCAACTCAACTTGCAACGTATTATTCTACTTACATTAATAAATATTTTATACCTATAGTATAACTGAATATAATAAATCATGTATATGTATTTTCCTTTCTAATTATCATACTATAAATCCAAATACTCAAGTTCCATACGACTAGATCTCATCAAAATATATCATAGCCAATCCTCGCAGGAATGCCCGAGGTCTCATATAAATCTTAATGAATGAGACCGGGAGCCATGCCGCCTCGCACCCACTATTTTTTATATAGATGCGCATTCATATGTTTAATTATTTAAGGATTATTTATGGTTTTAGCACAAATTTGTATGAACAAATTTTATAGAAGTTATTTAACTTAATAAAACAGTTGGTGATGATCCTATTGTGTGTTCTTGAGTATGAAAACCTGTATTTTACCTCATTGACAGATACCTTATCGTCATTGATGATATATGGAGAATAGAAGCATGGAATATTATCAAATGTGCCTTTGTGGAGAATAACCTTGGTAGTAGAGTTATAACAACTACACGTATTGAAGATGTGGCTCGGGCATGTTGTTCTTGTTTCCTTGGCCATGTGTACAAGGTCAAGCCTCTTAATGATCTTCACTCAAGGAGATTATTTTATAGAAGGATTTTCCCCTCTCAAGGTGCTTGTCCTGAGAAACTAAAGGATGTCTCTGATGAAATTCTGAACAAATGTGAAGGAGTTCCATTAGTCATAGTCAGTGTAGCTAGCATTTTGGCTAGTCATAAAGAGGGATACTCAAAGATATTCTGGGAGAAGATACAAAATTATTTAGGTTTGCAGTTGGAAGGTAACCGTGCTCTACAATGGCTGAGACATGTGCTTAATCTAGGGTACATTGATTTATCTCTGGACCTTAGGACATGTATGCTATATCTTGGTATATTCCCAGAAGATTCTGAAATAATGAAGGATGATTTGAAGAAGAGATGGATAGCCGAGGGTTTCGTTACTGAAAGGCATGGTTATGGCCCGGAGTCGATTGCAGAAGATTTCTTTAATGAGCTGATTAATAAAAACATGATACAAATTGCAGAGTTTGATGATTGTGGGCACGTGTTATCTTGTCGGGTGCATGATGTAATGCTTGAGTTTATCGTATGGAAGTCCACGGAAGAAAATTTCATCAATATAATCAAGGGACCCCCTACAGTTGATGATCCGCAATGCATGAAAGGATGTTTGCAGGTTCGCAGGTTATCCCTACAAGTCAGAAATTCGCAGCACAATGAGTTGCTGGGAAGCATGGCTCTGACACAGGCCAGATCATTCAACTTTTGGGGGTCTGCTCAATGGATGCCTTCACTGTCGAGATTTCATGTCCTGCGAGTTCTACATCTCGATCTTGGTGTTTATGACTCCAGAAATGAGGAGGAACTGTCCTCCATAGGCAGCTTTACCCAACTGAGGTATTTGAGGATCAGAGGCGCTGTGTTTAAGAAACTCCAGAGACAGTTGCAAAGATTACAACATCTGAAGACGTTGGAGATAGTTGGCGAAGACATAAATGAGTTTTTACACCTAGAGCTCAATGTCACAAAGTTACCACCGACGTTGTGGCACCTGATTGTTCCATATACTGTGAAGCTGCCTGGTGAGATCAGCAGGATGCGTGCCCTCCGCACTCTGGGTGAACTCAGCATAGATCTCCAAGATGTGGAGAACATCAAAGGGCTCGGTGAACTGGGAGATCTGAGGGACCTGAGGATAATTCTAGATAAAGGTGTCCGGGAAGGCGATTGTGCGGATCTTGCTGGTTCCCTGAGCAGGCTCAAATGCCTTGAGTCCCTAACCGTCCGTATGGCTGGATCCGTCAAAATTGTTGATGTCCTGACTAGCTGGTCGCCTCCTCCACGACATCTTCGAAGACTACATGGCTAGGCCTCCCCTTCTCCACTGTGCACGAAGACTGGATCAACCAACTCGACAATCTTAGAAGCTTGAAGATCCACGTTGTTTCGCTGCCAAGGGATGGTGCGGACGTTCTTGCCAGGTTGAGCTTGCTGGTGCACCTTACACTGCATGTCGAGAAGAATGTCCCCGAGGGAGGCCTCGTCCTGCACGCCACTTCTTTCCCAAACCTCAGGGATTTTGTGTTCAGGTGTGAAGGGATTTGCCTCGTGTTCGAGGCGGGTGCCATGCACAAGCTTCAGAGCCTCACCGTGGAGTGCTACGCAGAAGCAGAGCGGCAAGGCGGTGATTTACTTGAGGGCATCGAGTATCTGGAAAGCATATTGTCATTCGAGTTCTCTATTTACAAGAGGAAGGACTTCACTCTTCTTCAGTATGAACTGCAGGGCTATTGTTCTCCGCAGCCTAAAAACTGGGACGTGGAGAGTCTCAAAGCCGCGCTCAGGCAGGCGATCAACAAGCATCCGGGGACTCCTGACGTTCGCATTCAGTCCATGTAAACATGGTACGGACAGAAAACCCTCCATTCTTCGCAACTTTGTTTCACTTATGATCCCTTTCAATGTTCACTTCTGATTGCATACTCGTGCTTCTCTCTATGCACTAACAACTCTTTATTTGCTCTCATTGTTATCGTTAATCTGACATAACTCTGTATCTCGTTGCCTTATTTACAGGGTATGTATTTTGAACAAATCGATGAACACATTCACGCACTGGAGATACTACGGAGAGTGTGACAAGGCTAATACAAAACCACATTGGTCGCCACGCATATCGTGATTTCAGTTACTTCATGCATGTTTACCTGTTAGTGTTTGTGAGGTCTAAGCCTTCCTTTTTATTTTTAGAAGATCTCTAGCGCCTTTTTTATTCATGAAAAAAGATAACTTCTTTAATCCAGGGTGTGTACTTAAGCGACAGAACTATTTCTCTATTAAGAAGATTGTCTTGTCCCTTGTCAACGAAAATGTTGTAATTTTAAAGAAACCAGGATAATGTGTTAAGAACATTTGTACATTGGCTCTGTCTCACACGACTGGCGACTATTGCAGTGCCGAAAGACTTTGATGATGGAGTCAAATATATGTACTTCGTGGAGAATGTTATTATGGTTGCTGCCCTTTTTTTCCACCGGCAACAATAAGGGCACGATGGTTGTTCTGTTTTAGGGACTACTTTCGTGGGTCCTCTGGTGTTTGATTCTCTTTGCTTAACTGATGTGTAATGATTCTCAAGTTATATACAGTGTAGATATTTTTCATCCAAAGGATAAACATATCTATGCTGCAAGGAAGTATCTTGATATTTGAGGGACCTATGCCAAGTAAATGCAAAACAAGGCCCTAAAATTGGAAGAAACGGTAGTAACAAGCAGTAAATGAATCAAAACTTCTACTAAAACATATCATGCATTTGATATTTCTTGAAATGGATTATTCAATTATATCTTCATAATTAATCTTCTCTAAGTCATCATTTGTTCAAGTGCTATGTAGCTAATACACTGCGTCTTTCTACTGATCATATGGATCTGATTGAATATGGAACCTTGGCGCCATGTATAAATCCAAGGTGAAAAGCTAATACACTGCGTCTTTCTACCGACTCAACTACATAGAAGTTGTGGCAGCCTGCAGCTTGGTAGAGAAAGAGATGGAGAGGCGACCGACTCATTATATGGAAAAGGTGTGATCAGACTTGCTCATATACTGGAAGTTTGGATTGTCATCATGGCCTCTGAACTGCTAGGATTTTTCATTTTTTGCACCTTGTTTGTCATGTAATACTAGGCCTCTTTGGTTCAGAGGTTTCTTAATAGTTTTTTTTTGGGATGTAAATCTATAGAATTTGTTCTTTTTAGTCCATTTCGTTCGAAGGGATGAACCCTCCAAATTTCCCATCGATTACTTTCCAACACTACAGTTTCATAGAACATCCCTTTAATCCATAGATAATTCCAAAGGATTGATTTCTTAGGACCAATTCCTCCGAGTCTATGATAACTGAGACATCCATTCAATCCCTGAATAAAATTCCTGTTTTTTTTTTTGTGGTGCAACGAAGAAACTTCTATCACCAATTCATCTATTTTTATTGAAGTGTATTCAAAATGCCATGAAATTATATTCAGGCCATGTTTGGTTGCTAGGGAGAGAAACTCCAGGGTAAGAAAAGCACGTGTGTGATTCCTTGAAACATTGAAATACACGGGATATTATCCCTTTGTCATTTGGCACTATGCCACTTCCTAGAGAAAGCTATCACTAAGGTTCTTGAGGTTCCTGATGAAGAAGCAGAGGCACTCTGTCTTCACTCGCAAGAGAGAGCAAGGATTTCGCTCCCGATGTTTGGAGGCATGGAATATTTCTCTATGGAATTCGCAAGGATCGGGTCAGAAAATCCCTGGCTGGTGAGTATCCAAATGCATAGATGATTTCCTAGGGCTGATATGCCTCGTGGATTATGTGCCGAGGTAATGGGCAGGGATCCCTGGGGTTCACCACAACCAAACAAGCCCTCAAGCGTTTCTCTAATCCTGCCAACAGAAGAGACCCAATTATATCACATCATGAAGCAGTATGCGTCATCCAGATTGCATGAACAATTACTAATACTGCAACTATTGATGATATTAGATTATTATTGATGTATTTGGTGTGGAATAACATGTTTATTTATACATTTTTGTCTTGGGAATGCTTTAATTATAAAAAACTTTTGCCTGTCGTTTAATATATTGACTTCAAGAATTTCATGTGAGGTTTAATTGGGTGCAACTCTGACAATCTCTAAGGGTATGGACCAATAGGGCGTGGAACGAGACAATGCATTTGTTTCCGTTGGTTCCATACATATCTTCATTGATAATCTATGGTTCATTATCAGTGCACCCACATTGTCCAACGTCCATCAAGCACACATGAACAATCAGCTGCAATATAAACTACAAAGGAAAACATGCGAGAGGAACGATGATGAACATGACATTCTTAGTTTTTTTTTTGGACGACATGAGAAAGAAGATTGACAGGTAGGTGATGATCAGTCTAATGTCGGTAGAGATTAATAGTTGGGTGTCTTTTTTCGATAAAAGAAAATTATATCATAGCATCAAGATGTTGCCCATTATGCCTCACTGAACCAGAGGATTGCAACCATCTTTTCGCCCACTGCCCATTCACTCAGCAGGTTTGGCGTCTCTTCAAACTATGGACAAGAGAAAATTTCATTACACCAGACGAACGATCCACATCGACGGATTCCTAAACCCATGAGAGCAATTTCGACACCATCACAATTCTTATTCACGGGCGATTCTGGAAAGAGCGCAATTCCAGGATCTTCGACGAGGCTGCGAGCATGGAGAGCCCATGCAGAACGGGTCTTAGACCTGGCCAGAGAGGATATGGCAGCATGGAGAGAGCTGCCCGATGTATTGCTGATCACTGTAATTGGCGGCGGCTTACTTTGTTAGCCCATGCAGCCAACTGTGGTACTTCTCTTTTGGTCCTTGACCACTTACGACTGTTTATCAGCTTGTATTCTCCTCTCTTTCTATCTAATAAAGTTCAGCCAATGGCCCTTCGAGATATGTAGGGCACCTGGTTTCTTGGTAGTTGGGTGTTGGGCGCCGAGTAAATGGCTCGAGATGGTTTACTCGTGGTAAAGGGAACATGAATCCAACTCCACCAGGCACTTGTAGAGGTGTGGACGTGGTAACACTTCCACTAACGTGAGCGGGAGTAGGACAAGAATTAAATTCCACCGACCAAATATGTAGGCGAACTACTCTGCAGATGATACTTAGTGGTCCGATTGTTGTACGATGATCAATCATTAGTGCTCCAGTTATTGTTGTACGCGCATTTCATTATAGCATCAAGATGATAGATAGGACACCTCAGCCTTTTGTAGTTGGGTGTTGTGCAGCCAATAAATGACTCAGGCCCTGTTTGGATTATCTTTTTCGTTTCAAATACACCCGTAAAACTTACAGACCTCCGCCCACCGTTTTGGTTTCCGGCCGGAAATAGTTCTTGGCCGGTAAGTTACACTTGTAAGGATAATACACCCGTATTTAATTACACCAATGCCAAGCGCGGCCTTAGGGTTTACTCGTCATATGGGTAACCAGAAATCCAAATTTTAGCCATCACTAATACGTATCTGGATGTGTAAGTATCAACATGTATGGCATATGTGTGGATGTGTAAGTATCAACTTTTACCCATCAGATTTATAATTTGGTGAATACTTATAACGCTTGAGTGAAACTAGTGTGCGTACGACATATCTTTGGTTGTCCGATAATTGTACGATTATGATCAATCAGTGGGTACTGATGTTTGTCACACATGGATAATGTCGTCAATGTGCCCGGTCTGCTAGGCATCAATGGTCTTGTACCACGCCTTAGCTGACCAACAATGGTCATGTACCACATCATCTGTGTATATATATGCACAATCCTCGATTTACACTCTGGTAAATACTTATAAAGCTCTTGGTAGTTCAATAGTTGTACGGCGATATGATCAACCCAGCTGCATGTTGCGGTTTGTCGCTGCAGCAAAACACATAATGCTGCAGCCAAGCTAGTGTGCGTACGATGACGATCAACCCAGCTGTTGTAGCTGTTTGTCGCACGCGCATAATGTCGTCCATGTGGCTGATCTGCTAGACAATAATAATGGTGAAGAGTGCGACGCCTTAGCCGATCAACCTGCGTCGTGAGGCTATATATACGGGCCAAACGCAGAAGCGAGATTTGCAGGCCAGCCCAGGAAGCAAAGCAAACAAACAAGCCATGAAGATGATGACGTGCATCGCCGCTAGCATCCTGCTGATGCTTTCACTGGAGGCCTCCCTTGCCGTCGCCGACGACGTGGTGGGATCCATCCTCCTGCCGAGCCAAGGCAAAGGTATATACGGTGCCTGCATGCATACATGCAGAGAACTCATTTCTCCAATTGCATGAATGATACGTAGAACTGACGAACGTACGTAAGTACGTACGTACTGCGTGGTGGTGCAGGTGCAGACGAGGAGGTCCAAGGAGGAGGAGCAGCACTGCAGCAGTCATGGCCATGGGGGGGAGGCGGCCGTGGAAGTGCTGCGACCAGCCGATATGCCGTGGGTGGAAGTATCCGGTCTGCGAGTGCGCCGACGAGGTCGACGAGTGCGCGCCCACGTGCCACTCCTGCGTGCCGTCCAAGGCGAACGCCACCCGCAAAGTCTGCGAGGACACCTACATCGGCAAGGCAGGGCCCGGGTGCACGGAGAAGCCATGGAAATGCTGCGACGAGCCCTTCTGCTCCGGCGCGGACCCGCCGACGTGCCACTGCGCAGACGAGGTCGAGCAGTGCGCCCCGACCTGCAAGACCTGCTTGCCGGCACTGCTTCACCCGTGGACCCGCCACATGTGCTTCGACTTCTTCCATGGCTTCCCAGGGCCACAGTGCAGGTACCTTGCTGCTGCCGACGACGCCGCCGGCGGCGGTTACTAGCACGCTGCGGTCGTTCCCTGGGCGTGCCCTCCACTGAAATCGCCGCGTCCGTACTGCTATGTACTGGAGTACTAAGTACCTTGCTGCAGCAGCAGCCTGCAGTCAGTGTGTCACAATAATTGGGTGGCTGTCCTCAGTGTATGCTGCGCCATGAATAAAAAAAATGACGACGTGCCAATGTTTAAACTTATTAAAAGAATGATGTGTTTCTCTGGTTTCGCGAAGTCTCATTCAAGTTCTAGCTGAAAATATTTCTGAAATCTATCTCGCTAAACGTCAGGCACAAGCAAATTCTGAAAAAGATAAATAAATCACACTAGTAGAAAAGAGGGCAATGGTTCAGGCCGGATCAGCCCATTAGTCCCGGTTCAATCCAGAACCGGGACCAATGGAGGCATTGGACCCGGTTAGTGAGCCCCGTGGGGCGACCGGGCCACGTGGGCCATTGGTCCCGGTTCGGATGGACCTTTTGGTCCCGGTTGGAGGGACGAACCGGGACCAATGGGCCTCGCTCCTGGCCCACCACCATTGGTCCCGGTTGGTGGAACGAATCGGGACCAAAGGCAGCCCATTAGTCCCGGTTGGTGGCACAAACCGGGATTAAAGGTGTGATCCTCGTTGCGGCCAGAGTTTAGTCCCACCTCGCCAACCGAAGGGGGCTCACACCGATTTATAAGCCCCTCCCTCTCAGCCTTGTTGAACTGCTCTCAAAGTGAAAATAGATGCCATTATACAGGAAATTTGACCTAAATTCATATTGAATTTCCCTGAAGTTAGTACAAATTTATATGAATTTAGGTCTAATTTTCTCTATAAGCGCATCTATGCTCATTTCTGAGTAGTTTTTTATATAGTTTTTTTTCTGCTATATTTTTTTTTTCATTTATTTCTGAGTTGTAATAAGTTATTAAAAATAAAAAAGATTTTAGTAAAGTTAATCACAACTATTTTTTCTTCTAATTATTTCGGAGTAGTTTTTTATATAGTTTTTTTTTTCTTTTTTGCTATATTTATTTTTTCTATTTATTTCTGTGTGGTAATAAGTCATTAAAAATAAAAAAGAGGCGCAATGCTAGTTAATTCGCTTCAAGCCTTCCGGAATAGTGTAAACTGCACTGCACATAGCTCCATGCAGTCTACCCTATTCCTCAAGGCTTGAAGCGAACCAACATGCAGGTGAGCATTGAGCCTCTTCTTCATCGTCTCTGCACTCAGGGCTTATAAACAGCTGCGAGTGCCTCTCGCTTGGCGAGGTGGGACTAAAAAGGGGGCAATGGTCCAGGCCGGCCGGGTCAGCCCATTAGTCCCGGTTCAATCCAGAACCGGGACCAATAGGGGCATTGGACCCGGTTCGTGAGCCCCGGGGGGCGGCCGGGCCACGTGGGCCATTGGTCCCAGTTCGTCTGGACCTTTTGGTCCCGGTTGGTGGGACGAACCGGGACCAATGGGCCTTGGTCCTGGCCGACCATCATTGGCCCCGGTTGGTGGGACGAACCGGGACCAAAGGCAACCCATTATGGTTCGGCCCTTGTGATACCATGCCAACTTTCAACTTTCAACTTTTTCAGAGTTCATTTGAAATGCTTTAATGCAGAAAACAAAAGAAAATAAATAATGCAGAAAACAAAAGAAAATAACTGGGAAAAAAATAAAATAAATAAAGCAAAAAGAAAACAAAAAAAGTGTATTCAAATTTGAAAACTAATGGCACTAACAGAAAGTTTATAATTTTTCTAAAACTAAAAGCAAAAAGAATTAAAAAGTAAAGCAAAAAAACAAAAGAAAATAAATAATGCAGAAAACAAAACAAAAAATCTGGGGAAAAAATAGCAACAATAAGTATTTTGTTGTAAGTAGAAACAAAATAAAATAAATAAAGCACGAAACAAAACAAAAAAAACAAAAAAAGTGTTTCCAAATTTGAGAACTAATGGCACTAACAGAAAGTTTAAAATTGTTCTAAAACTAAAAGCAAAAAGAATTAAAAAATAAAGCAAAGAAAAAGAAAATAAATAATGCAAAAAAAACAAAAAATCTGGGAAAAAAATAAAAATAGCAACAATAAGTAAAGGAAAAAAAGTGCCTCCTACTGGGCACCCACGGCCTGAATACGACTAGAAACCCACCATGGGCCAGGATTCAGGCCCGCAGGTGGCCCAGTAGGCCCAACAGGCAACGCGGTAGTAAGTAGGCCCGTAAGCCTGCAGTGGAGAGGAGCTCGAGAGGGGTGCGGCAGTGGGGCTTATAAACCACTGCGCGCCCCTCTCAGCTAGCGAGGTGGGACTAATTAAACTTTTTGTGCCGCACCGTGCCAGCACACGACCATTGGTCCCGGTTCGTGGGTCCAACCGGGACCAATGCCCACCCTTTAGTCCCGGTTGGTGGTACCAACCGGGACCAAAGCCCTCTTCTTCCCGCCCTTTGGGCTGCTGAAAAGGGGGTCATTGGTCCCGGTTGGAGCCACGAACCGGGACCAATGTCTTTGCTATATAACGAAAATTTCAGAACCGCATCCCCACTTCGATCTCTCCTTCCTCTTCGATCTCCCGACGCCGCGCGCCGTCGCCGCCCCGCCCCGACACCGTCGCAGCCCCGCCCCGACGCCGTCGCCGTCCCCATCGTTGCCCGCGTCCCCGTCGCCGCCCCGTCCCGCGCCGTCGCCCGTCGCCGCCCCCGCCACGCGCCGTCGCTGTCCTCCTCGGCACCCCGCCCCGTACGTCGCCGCCCCATACGCCCCCGGCCCGTCGTCGGCGCCGACCCCGTGTATTTTCCTCTGTTAGATAAATTAGATAGAAATATTAGATATTAATGTCAAATGTTAGATGAATTAGCTAGACATTAATTAATGCTAATTAGATGAGTTAGATAAATTAGATAGAAAATTAATTTAGATTGTGTAATTAATTTGTTCATATTGTGTTAGATTTTTTTGTTAGATTTTGTTAGATTTTTTATGATTTTTGATAGATTTTTTTAGATTTTTTTGTAGTTCATAGATTTTTTTGTTGGATATGTAGTAATTTAGATGTGTAGTTCATAGATTTTCTGTTCATAGAATCTTTATGATTTTTTTCTGTTGTAATTTTGTTTATAGAATTTTAATGATTTTTTTTGTTCATAGTACGTATTTAGAAAAATGAAAAAAATAAGAAGAGAAAGTGTTTAATATAATTAGTTAGAAAAATACTAGTTTATTTTTAGTAATTCTACTTTATTTTATTTATAGCAAGTGCTTCATATATAGTTGAACTAGCTAGTTGATTTATTAAACTACTTTATTTTACTATATATAGAAGTAGTTTGTTTTTAGTAAGTACTACTTTATTTATTTATAGTAAGTGTTTAGTAGTTGAACTAGCTAGTTGATTTAATTAATAAAACTACTTTATTTAACTATATATAGAAGTAGTTCCTGCATCGACGTCGGCGATGCCTATCCCGTATCCTCGTCGTCGTCGACTCGGCGGTGGAGGCTTGCTAGATCAGGGCCATGTTCGGGACTGGGCTCCGCCTGGCTGGTATTGGGACGTGCTACCTTTCGGGGGACGTAGGTTGGTGAGGAGGCAGCCCATTGTTGACCCGATCCTTGTTTGGTGGCGGTCGCGTGGTCCAGTGATGGTGCCGAGGCTTCCGGACACCGCGGAGGTGGTACGTCACCGTGTCAGCGAGAAGGACGAGCACGTCCGTCGCTACATGGTTGCATTGAAGGGCAGGTTCGACAATACCTGGCAGGTTCTCTAGGGATCTCACTGGAGCTATGATCCTGTGATGGTTCCTTATCTTACCGCCCGCGTTGATACCCGTCGGGCGCTACGGTTCTAGTTATATTAGTGATGCTATATTAGTGATAATATTCGACGATGTACGGGCACCAAGAGATGATGTACTTTTGCTTATTATTGAATGCATGCTAATTTGAATACTACTTTATTTTATGATTTGGTTTTGCTTATTTTATGATTTGGTTTTTCTTACTGAATGCTCATATTGGATAAGTTCTCCTTCATTCCCGTGTGCTAGACAATTTGATGTAATAATGCACTCGGGAATGAAAGGTGGAGCTACGTACATCACCGATAGTCAACTTGTGATTAATAATCTACACTACTAGGAAAAGGGCTATAGATAGGATTGATACTAATGGCGAACCAGGTAAGTAGTGCGCCACTACTATATACTAATGGCGCACCGGTTGGAGGTCGCCATTAGTGTGGAAGACACTAATGACGCACCAGGCACACGGTGCGCCACTAGTATTGATTTTTTTCCATTTTTCCATACACTCTAATGGCGCATCCGGTCGAAGTGCGCCATGACTAGTTCTAACTAGTAATGGCGCACGAGGCAGATCGTGCGCCATTACTGTTGTTTTTTTTATTCTTTTTTTTGCAAAACTACTAATGGCGCACACAGGCCAGGTGCGCCATTACTAGTTTAGACTAGTAATGGCGCACTGTGACCAGATGCGCCATTAGTATATATATATATATATATATATATATATATATATATATATATATATATATATATATATATATATATATATATATATTACTTTTCTGCAACACTACTAATGGCGCACCAGGTGCGCCATTAGTAACCAGGGTTACTAATGGCGCATTTGCTGCTGGTGCGCCATTAGTAACCTGGGACCCCAACAAGATATTTTGGACAGCCCCACACCTACCCACTCACCTTCCCCACTTCATTCCCTCCACCTCCTTCTCCAAGCTTTCGGCTGCCTCCTCCTCCTCACCTCATTTCCACCATAGATTCATCAAAATTAAGTGGTGAAATTACCTTTTTTTGATAGGTAAGTAAGGGGAAAGCTATCTTCATGATGTAGATCTACTTTTTTTCTCCCTAGCTCGCTCCAACAACGTGCACATGCACTTTTTGTGGCCTAGCTAGATCTATGTATGTTTGTGGTGTTGCTTGTGTTTGTGGTGTTGCATATATGTTTGTGTTTGCAGGTACCGGTATTTGAAATGCGATAGTTGCCAATATTTTGCCGGAATGTTGATTCATTTCCGTTTCGGCGAGAAGTTTGGCACTATGCATTCTTTTTGGTCCTATTTTTAGGGAAGGTCATGCCAAATTTTTTCTTGGTTCTAAAATATCGTTTTGCTCTACCCCGCAGGCGACCATGGTCCGCACGATGACCGAAGGCATCGTGAATAGGTTTTTGAGCTTCGCGAAGGCCGAGATGCTTCAAAAGAACGAGACGGAGATAAGATGTCCGTGTCGAAGATGCAAGCTGAAGAGCCTTATTGCGGACCCGGATTTCGGGCAGGTGCAGGACCACCTACTCTTGCGTGGTTTCATGGATGGCTATCGGTGGCAAGGTGATGAAGATGACTATGAAGTCGTCCATGGGGGCCGGGCAAGAAATGAGGAAGGGCAACAAGACAAGTACCACTGCGGCGAGGGCGGGCGAGAAGACGAAGAATCTCCAGGACATGATCACGGCGGTGATGTTGTACACAGTCATCATGTAGAAGATGTCGTACATGATGATGAGGAAGATCAAGACGAAGGGCATGATCATGAAGATGAAGATGCCGGAGCAGACGACGATGGAGGCTGGGTACAGGACCCTCATATTCAAGAGCTGCTTCTCAAGCAGACGGATAACGCAAGAGCTGCCGCCCGAGAGAAAGCCAAGATGGATCAACTGGAGATAGACGCGGTTACTCCATTGTATGAAGGATGCATGCCTGAGGATACCCGCCTGAAAGTAACGCTCATGGCTCTGGAGATGAAGGTAAAACACAAAATGACCGACGCATGCTTCGACAAGAACATGTCATTCTGGCACGAACGTCTTCCCAAGGGGAACAAGTGCCCGACCAGTTTCGAGGAGACAAAGAAAATCGTGTGTCCTCTGGATTTACCGCACGTGAAATACCATGTGTGCATGAACAATTGCATCATTTATCGGGACGAGCACGCGGAGTCTACCATATGTTCGATGTGCGGCGTCACTCGATACAAGAAGAGGAAGAAAGCTCCTCGAAAATCAGTGTGGTACTTTCCGATCACTCCTCGTCTGCAGCGGTATTTCGCGGACCCTAAGGTAGCAAAGCTCCTGCGTTGGCACGCGGATAGGGAGGAGAAGAAGCGAGAAGATGACGGAAATGATCCGGAGATAAATAAAAAAGACAATATGCTGAGTCACCCTAAGGATGCGAGCCAGTGGCAAGCGTTGAACTTCGAATACCCAGAATTTGGGAAGGATTCAAGGAACATCGTGCTGGGCGCGAGCACCGATGAAGTCAATCCGTTTGGCAGCCAGAGAAGCACACATAGCACCTGGCCTGTGTTTGTGTGGATGTACAACCTTCCCCCCTGGTTGTGCATGAAGAGGAAGTGCATTCACATGAGTATGCTAATTGAAGGGCCGAAACAACCAGGGAACGACATCAATCTGTATCTGGGGCTACTGAAGGAGGAGCTAGACACGCTGTGGAAAACGCCAGCCAATACGTGGGACGCTGCAGAGAAAGAATACTTCCCTATGAGAGCCGCACTGCTCACGATGGTGCACGACTATCTCGGTTACGGATATCTCGCGGGGCAGGTAGTCCAGGATTTTCTAGATGCGTAAGGTGCATGGATGACACAACGTATCGCCAGCTAGATAGAGATCCCGGGTCTTCGAAAACCGTGTTCATGGGACATCGAAGGTGGCTTCGCGACGATGACCCGTGGAGGAAACACAAGGATCTGTTCGATGGTGAAACCGAACCCTGAAAACGCCCTTGTACGAGGAGCGGCGAGGAAATAGACGAGCTGTTGAAAAATTGGAAAGACTGCCCACTGCCGGGAAAGAAGCAAAAGGCGCCAGAGCCGGGAAAAAAGCGAAAGGCGCCAGAGCCGCTGCTGAAGGTATGGAAAACAAGGTCTGTTTTCTGGGACTTACCGTACTGGAAGATCCACCGTGTGCCTCACAGCCTTGATGTCATGCATATCACGAAGAACGTGTGCGAGAGTCTGCTTGGTACCCTGCTCAACATGCCAGAGAGGACCAAAGATGGGCCGAAAGCAAGGGCAGACTTGAAATCAATGGGCATCAGGCAGGAGCTTCACGCTAATGATGATGATGATGATGATGATGATGAGGCGAAGCAGGACATAGAAAGTCATCGCAAAGGCAAAAAGGCCAAGAAGACCGGAAATGACTACCCTCCCGCGTGCTTCACTCTAAGTTAGGAGGAGATCAAGCAGTTTTTCACCTGCCTCCTAGGAGTAAAACTTCCTTACGGTTACGCGGGGAAGATAAGCAGATACCTAGACCCAGCGAAGCAGAAGTTCAGCGGGATGAAGTCTCACAACTGTCACGTGCTGATGACGCAGATACTTCCAGTTGCAATCCGTGGGATCATGGACACACACGTCCGTGAAACGCTATTTGGCCTATGCAACTTTTTCGACATCATATCTCGGAAGTCGATTGGCGTGAGGCAACTCAGAAGGCTACAGGAAAAGATCGTGGTGATACTATGCGAGCTTGAGATGTACTTCCTGCCCGCATTCTTCGACGTTATGGTGCATCTGCTGGTCCATATCGTGGAGGATATCATCCAACTCGGGCCGACGTTCCTGCACAGCATGATGTCGTTTGAAAGGATGAATGGTGTCATCAAAGGATACGTTCGCAACATGTCACGTCCAGAGGGAAGTATAGCCAGGGGCTTTTTGACCGAAGAGTGCATCTCCTACTGCACAAATTATCTAGGCATCGAGAACCCCGTTGGTTTGCCCGTCAACAGGCACCTAGGCAGGCTTGCTGGATGGGGTCACCGTGAGGGTCGCCGCGAAATGCATGTCGACTTCGAGGGTCGACTCGCCGACTTTGAAAGAGCAAACCTAGTCGCGCTACAACACATAGACGTGGTGGATCCTTGGGTGGTAGAGCACAAAACCTTTATTGAGAAGACGTACAATGACCGAGGCCAACGGAGGACGGACGGAGATATACTCAAAGAGCACAACTCATGTTTCACGCGTTGGTTCAAGCAGAAGCTTCTGTCGTACCCTTTACATGAAGATTCTTCCGTGGAAGAACAACTCATATTCGCCTTGTCACAGGGCGCCGAGCACAACCTAAGGACCTATGAGGCGTACGATATCAACGGCTACACATTCTACACCGAGGACAATGACATGAAGAGCGATGGTTATCAGAACTCCGGGGTAATGATGGAATCCTACACCGGTAAGGACAAGGACAGATACTACGGAAGGATCGAGGAGATCTCGGAGCTGAGCTACGCTGGAGAGATGGTGCCGATGTTCGGTGTTAGATGGGCCAAGAGCGTCCTAAATGAAGACCGATATTTCACCAAAATGGTTATACCCGAAGCCAAATCCAAGACCGCGGGCGCAAACGTCACCGCGAAAAATGAGCCATGGGTACCGGCTTCCCAAGTGGACCAATGCTTCTTCATTACCGACCCGCCAAAGCCCAGTCGTCTTGTCGTGAGGAGAGGAAAAAGGAAGATCATCGGAATGGATGGAGTAGCCAATGAGCAAGACTTCGACAAGTACGGAGACCCGAAGATCGAACATGACGACGACGATGAAGTAGCAGCACACACCACAAGAAGAAGCAGGACCACCCTACCTAAAGGACGTCCGTTCCACAGAAGAACTCCATTTGCGAAAAAGAAGGGCAAGAAGATTGTGAACAGATAGCTAGCTAAGATCGATTGTATTTAAATCGTAGTCTTCATTTCTCGATTGTATTTCATGAGCACTTTTTGATATCATGAATATTTTTAAATTTCATGGGCACTTTTTGAATTCATGAGGACACTTGATCTCGATCCCCCTCCATCTCGATCTCGATTCCCCCTCCATCTCAATCTCGATCCCCGCACCCTCCCCCGCTCCGCCGCCGCCGCCGATGATATTTTCAAGTAAGAAATTTGAACATATTTTTTAAAAAATTATTACTGTTTTTATAAAAAAAAAATTACTGTTATGATTTAAACAAGTTTGAACATATTTAAACACAAATAAATATAAAAAACAGCATTTAAAATGCATAAAAAAATATTGGGGAGCCTGGGAATCAAACCCAGGACCTCCTAGTGTGTGTGCTGCGTGCTGACCAGTCGGGCTAGTGGGTGGGTTCTGTTGTAGATAGGGTTAGGTTATAGATATGGTTAGTGGGCTAGATTAAAACAAAATTCTAATGGCGCACCGAGGGGAGGTGCGCCATTAGAGTAGTCATACTTATGGCGCATGACTGGACGGTGCACCATTAGAACCCACCACCTAGCTATCCTCCCTCTCTCTCGCCAGATCCCCTTCGACCCTCTCTCCCTCGCCACCAGATCCACCCGCGCGCTGCCCCGACCCACGACGCAGCCGCCCCGACTCCAGCCACGCCGCCCCCGCGCCCCCGCGCCCCCACCCCCGCCACCCCGACCCTTGCCGGACTCCTCCTTGCCGTCTGCGCCTTCTTCCACATCCTCCAGGCCTCCACCACCGCCGGCCGCCAAGGCACCAACCACGCCGGACAGGGCGCTCTTCCTCGCGCTCTCCTCACCAACCACGACACCGGCCACCTGCTCCTCACCAACCACGACGTCGGCCACCTGCTCCGTCGTCTCCGGCAGAGGTTACTCCACCTAGCTGCATCACTCGTGCGCTTGGCGGCTAGGGTTTGCCTCCAGCCTCTCCCCTCCCCCATCAACGAGAGGAGCATCCGGTGCCCCCGCCCTCGAGTACGTCGACGGCGCTGTCCTCCAGCCGCAGCCGCCGCAGGTACAGAGCCCCCGATTCCATCTTCCCCCTCGCCCCCAATTCAGTTTACTGTTAAATGACAGTAATTCAGTTTACTGTTAAATTTCAGTTTCAAAGGCTAGTTTCCAACAAACAAAGCCTATGCTTATGAAGAATAAATCAGCTGAAATGAGATACTGATCCTTTTTTACTTTGTTTGTTCAGATTGTTGGAAATTTTAAGCTCTCAATCACTGAAGGCCACTGTAGTTCTTTGAATTCAACCATTTAGGTGAGCTACAACTAGGAGGATTTTGGAGTAGTACTCTGAAACTGTTGCTGTTAGAACATGCTGTTACTTGCTGTCAGTTAACTGAATCAGTACATTTTCTTCAGTCTAGTGATGCAGCAATTTCTTCAGTCTAGTGTAAATGTAATTGACTACTGGTCAAATACTCTAGTGTATTTAGTGTAAATCTAGTCTGAAACTAGTAGAGCTCTTGGTGATTTGCAAATTCAGTTTAAATAAAAATTTGGTACATGACTACTGATCATGTATGAAAGATGTTGCTACTGGATGAGCACAAGAACTACTCAATAGATAATTGATTTTGTAGAACAAGTCTTGTTGCCAGTCTTGAACCAATAGATAATCTTAATTGAAATTTGACCATGTCTGGTTGCCAGCCCTAATGAAAAAAGCAACTGAATTTCCAACAACCTGCTAGGTAGAACAATCCATTTCCAACAACCTGCTAGGTAGAACAATCCATTACTACATGATTGCAACTGAATTGTCAACTCTATGTACTATGTATGCTGTGGCATGTGGTGTGGTCCGAGTGATCAGGTTTCAAGTGATTTTGAATTTTCTGCTCTGATTGTTGCTCAAAGAAATTTAGCAAAAAAATGGGGTCCTGGGAGACGCCGCTGCTGCTTGAGGCCCTTGAGAGGCCCTTCGTGTCGTGATGATTTTGCAGGTACCCCGAGAGGCCCTTGAGTTTGCCGGAATGTCGATTAACTTCCGTTCCGGCAAATTCGGGTACTCCATATGTCCTATTTTCAGCAAAGGTCATGCTGAAATTTTCCGTGAATTTTAGCATGATTTTGCTAAAAATCGGACATATGAGGTACTTGCTACTAATGCATGGGCCGGGGTATCTTAGTACTTAATTAAGTAGGATCAACTGCCCCTTTATTCTTGCTGTATTAAACCATAGGTGGCAATAGAGCCAAGTTATTAGTGCCAAGTGATTAGGCCCAACCTAGGGTGCCTCGGCATCGATAAACCCTAAAAGATGAAAACTTAACTTGGCTGCCCCGGATGCCTCGGTGTCGATGAGAACCTAAATGATGTACGCTTAGGCTTTTAGGGTGCCTCGGCATCGACAAACCCTAAATGATGAAAGCTTAGGCTTTTAGGGAGCCTCGGTGTCGACAAACCCTAAATGATGAGACCATGATCTTGTTCCTTGACAATAACCAACTTTTTTACCAAACTATTTTCCTATTTAGAGCGAAACATGGCCCACAACAATGAGGCCGGTGGTTCGGGCGGCAAGCAATTCTGGGAGCTGTCCCAGGAGATGGAGGAACAACCTCACCGCTATGAGGACGCCGTGGAAGACACCGATCCTGATTACACAACCCCTAGTGGCGTCGGGGATGACACCACTGATGGTGCCGCCGAGGATGCCACCACTGATGATGGCGGCGCACACACAGATGGCAGCCAACCGAAGAAGCAAAGGAAGGACCGGCGCCCGAATGCGCTCCGCACCCTCAAGGAGGAATTCACTCAAGTGGACTCCGACGGGAATCCAACAGAGCCCAAACATATAGTCAAGGGGTACTCGCTTCAGCTCAGGTGCATTCTCCGGAGCACCGTCTCGATCAACACCGAGAACCTTAGGCATAAGGACCGAGGGAATTTGCGCAACCTCCTCTTCATGAAGCTGCACGAATGATACAAGTTCCCCGCCGATTTTGAAAACACACGCCTCTCAGGGAATAAAGTGAACAGTGCCGCCCTCACGAGGATGAGCACGGCCCTGTCTACTTGGAGAAGCGCGATGAAGAGAATGATTGATAAAGGTGATAGTTATGAGAAGATCAAGGCAAAATATCCTATGATGAGTGAAGATGACTACAAGGAGTTCAAGATAAAGTGCGAGAGCAGTGCAACCTCCGAATCAAGTCAGTGGGGGAAAGAAATGCGGGAGTTGAACTTAGGGGAACACAAACTCGGTCCCGGCGGTTACAGAGTGGCGGAGCCTATATGGGACAAGGAGGACGCGGAGCGTGCCGAGCAAGGCCTACCGCCCCGCTTCAAGAAATACAGCGGTAACAAGCAGACCAGGAACTATGTCAGGGCCCGGTACAAGGAGGACCCGATAACAAAGGAGCTTACCACGGATCCGAAGACCAGGGCACTTGATCTTGTTCCGGTAAGGAATACACCCCCGCGTAATTAGCTCCATATGGTTGCACTCTAATTAATCCCCAATATTTCTAAATGGTTCGCATTCCTTTCGCAGGACACTGAAAGCAGTAGCGCGGGGTCGTCTCAGAGCTCCCCTTTCGACACCCCTTTAAATAGGGCGTTGAACGTAATGAAAAACAAGGATAAGCTCACTAAGCCGACGTCAGCTAGTCGTGTGGCCGGCAAAGGCTTGTCCACAAAATGGGGGTCATACTATACCGCTGGTGTGCGGAAGGAGAAAAAGACCAGCTCGGAAAGCCAGACGCGCGAGGTTGAAGAACTCAAGGCACAAGTGGCGCAGATTCCAGAGCTTGTCCAAGAGCAAGTGGAACAACAACTGGGAACGAACCTCAACGCCATGGTGCCTACGTTGATTCATGGGCTGACGACGTGGATTGCGGGCGGCCAACAAGGGCCTCCCCCAGTTCCCAACTTCATGGCCAGCAACTCGCACAGTGCGCAGGCGGCGCCATTGGTGTCTCCGGCGGCGCCATTGGTGTCTCCGGTGGAGGCGGTATTCGTGTCTCCGGCGCCGGCACGGGCATTGGAGCTTAATGCACCCGGGTGTACACCGGCCGGCACCTCGCCAGCAAGCGCCCCCTCCGTCAGTTGCACGCCCGCCGTTGGCGGTGCCTCGACATTAGCCGAGCTCAACGGCATCACGGTAACTAAGCCTCTCGGCCGATGACTTCATCTCCTTGCCTTTGACTGGGCATCCCTGACGCCCTGTACATGTTTTCGCAGGGCACCGCCGACGTTCCTTGCACTCTTCTGCACTTCATGGGCGCCGAGTTGGTCGATGTTGCCAAGGGCAGAATCGTTCAACTGGGCAGCCCCATGTTCCACGGTAATCCGATGCCACCCACAGTGTATAGGGTTGAAGTGGTTCGGGTGCTGCCAGGCTGCGATGAACTGTTACCTCTGATTCGACCCGCTGAGGCCGACGAAGAAGATGAGATGACCCTCAACGCCTGCATAAACTGGCCCCTGCTTTGGCCAAAGAGCCAGATTCGTTTGGGGGCGGGGGACACACCCCACAGACAAGATCGCCAGTCGTGCCGGTGCCAAGCCATGGCAAGAACGCGGCAACGCTACCGGACCTGCCGGACATCCCTATGGCACAGGATCCGGACAGCCCTATGGCACAGGATCCGGACGGCGACGACAACGACGATGGTACATTTACCAAAGTTGATAAGTACTTTGCCAAACATGGGTACACTGACGAGTTCTGCGGGCCTCTTTCTCAAGAACCCAACCAAGACGACCGCGATCTAGCTGGTACGACAGAGAAATCCAATTGCAACAGGCGTCGTCTGGCGTTCAGTTCTTAGGACACGCCTCCAGCTCCCGCCTTCACCGAGCCTCAGATAGCTCAACACGCTCAAGAAGGCGGTCTGTGAGCAGAACTCGGTCCCATTACAGGAGATCAAGAAGAAGGGACGGAAGCGAAAGACTAACAAGGGCACCGGTGTGAGCCAGCCGGCACCAAGTTCGATCCATGCTCAGGACGGGCCACCTTCACCTAAGGATATCTCGAGGAGGGTGCATGTGGCGGGTAGGGCGATGCTACCACCAAATATGCTGAATGCTGCAACCGGTGCTATGCGGAGTCTGCACGATAGTGTTCTTTCTTTGGAGAAGCAGCGTCTCAGAGAGAATGATGTGGCATACCCGGTTTTCGTGGCCAAGGTGCCAGAGGGCAAGGGCTTTGTGGATGGCGACATCGGGGGTACGATCGTCCTGCGGTTTGATGACATCTTTGCTATGTTTAACCTTCATCCGCTGCACTACACCTTCGTTCGGCTGTTTTCGCTGAGTATGGAGATGCGGATCATTAGAGACAAGACCCCGGACATCGTGATAGTCGACCCCTTCTACATGTGTGCCAAGCACTTGAGCAGCGCTGGGGACCGCCAAGTTGCGAGTTCACACCTCGAAGGCGTCATTTTGGCAGACCCAGATAAGGATAACTTCCTTGTGGCTTACTTTCCCGAGTAAGTCATCCCTTAACCGCCCCGTAACATATGATTTCTTAGATTTCGATCGTTTTTTTCTAACATTCCGTGTTCTGTGAAGTGACACACATTGCACACTCATCCTCTTAAGCCCGAAATATTCCACGGCCACGTATTTCGACCCGAACCGTAACTCCAAGATAGACTACACAAATGTCAAGAAAGTTCTTGATGATGTTCTCCCCGGCTACGCCAAATTTGGAGGCACCTTCACCAGGGCAGTTCGTAAGTACGGCAAGCACACCTTCTCACACAATACGAATTTCTGCTGCGTCAAGCAGCCGCCTGGCGGTCAGAAGGATGCCTACTACGCCCTCCATCACATGAGGGCGATCGTAAGGGAGCATCATCAACTTCTGCTATCAGATAGTCTCAAAGATTGGGCCGCGAGGTTGTCTGCAACCCAGGACGCGGACCTCAGACAAGAATTCTTTTTCATCCAGTCAGAGTTTGCGGACATCATCCATCAAGATGTCCTTCATACCTCGGGGCAGTTCTACCTCAGATACCAACCGTCCAACAATGAGATAGATGGAACGCTACAAATGCAAGGTGACAACGACCGCGATTTCATGACCATCACGACAGACGACGGCTTCATCCACGCTCCTGTCCGATGAGTCGAGTCGAAAGAAGTGATGTGTAGTTCTGAAACATTGATTGGCTCATGTTGTAATTAAACTTTAATGAATTCGTATGTCTCTTTGGTTTGGACAGTCATTCAACTTAGATGTAATCGATGCTATTTATTAGTAGGATCATGAATCGTGCTATTAATGTCTTGCTTTTCTCTTCCGATCCTTTTGTTGCATACTTACATATTGCTTATGTATTGTCTGTTGTCTGTTGTTTGGCTTGTGCATAGAGATGTCGTCGTATGTCATCTACAAGGGTAAGGTTCCCGGAGTCTACGACGACTGGGAGGAGTGTCGGAGACAGGTTCACCGTTTCAGCGGTAACAGTTACAAAGGGTACACCACTAGGGCGGAGGCCGAATCTAGATACGCCCGCTATCTAGCGGGAGAGAGGAGGGAGCATTGGAGGAACCGGATGAAGACCAGTTTGATCGTGATGATGCTCATCGTGATGACCGCAGTTCTCTTTTATGTGATGGTAGTTTAGATGATCGATATCGACTTGTAATGTGAAGACAAACTCGATACTCGCGGTCTTGAGACTTGTAATGTTCTATCTTTGGTCGGTCTTTTGAATTTGGAGACTAATATGATGAATTGTATTCAGAGACTAATCTTCTATTGTATTCGATGAATCTGATGTTGCTGTGTGCTGCTGTCTATATTCTGTCCAATAATATATTTTGTAACCTGTGCAAAAATCAGAAAAGCAAAAAAAAAATCAAATATTCATACTAATGGCGCATCAAGGCAGCGTGCGCCATTAGTATGCCAAAGGATACTAATGGCGCATCAAGGCAGAGTGCGCCATTAGTGTGACAAAGCACATGGTTACATATGGCCCCCCGGGAGGCATACTAATGGCGCATGGAGTTACATACTAATGGCGCACTGCCTGGTGTGCCATTAGTAAAAAATACTAGTGGCGTGCTACTAATGGCGCACTGGTAATGCGCCATTACTAGGCAAAACCAGTGCGCCATTAGTAGGCTTTTTCCTAGTAGTGCTAGTTTAATATTTGAATTATGAACATAGGCCGAATGTCGTACTTGGACGACGAAAACCGCCCGGGGGAGTGCGACTGGTGCCACGACGACCGAGGTTTCTGTGACAGGTTCATTGAGCTGGACGAAGATCGTCGCTTCAGCATTAAGCTCGAGGAGACCTTCGATGTTCATACGGTACGCAACCGATGATTAGGTATGTGCAACATTTTTTAGTAATTACTCATGACTTCAACTATTCTAATCATGACAATATTTTTCATCTTTTCCAATTCGACTAGCTTATCCCATGCTTTGCAAGACGCTATGTCTTGGAGAGGATGGGTTTTGAAGACCATGAAAGTTTTGAAACCAAAAAAATTATTCTAAGTACCCATCATGGTGTGGATTTTCAAGTTAAGTTGTACAATGCTTAGAGTGTAACCCATTTTGGTTGGAAAAATTGGGAAGCACTTTGCAAAATGTATGGTTTTGATGAGGGTATGCTTGTTACCATGGATCTTGGTGATCCTACAATCGAGCAAGAGAGACCTACGATTTTTGTCCTTGTGGATACACCTCCAATTCTTCCCCCATGTGAGCTTAACATAGTTATTAAGTAATTTATATTGTTTATTTCAAAATAGTTGACAACTTATTCTCCATTGACAGCTTATTTTCATTCTTCAAAGAATGTGCGGAAGATGGTAGACAGAACCTACTACACCGAAGGCTCCGAACTAACTTATCAGGAGAAAAATCATATGGTCGCATTTTGTACTGATCTTGAGAATTACAATGTCTACAATCGAACTCCTCAACATTATGGTCAATACGTGCCACTAGTGCACGTGTTGAACTATGGTAACTACCATGGAGATACCCTGGTAAGATTTTTTACTATTACGACATCCGTGCATCTTTTTGCACACTTCTAAAACTAGTACATCATATCATTGCTAACTACGAAGTTATTACTATGTTTTTCAACAGATAATCCCGAATGATTGTGTGCCTCATCTGATGTATACACACGGTAGCCTTCATGTTTTGAACATACAACCAGGTCTTCCTACGAATCTGAACTGTCCATACCGGGTTTCTAAAAGAAGTGGAGACATGACAATCAAAGAATGGAAAAAATGTATGGACAGTCGTAAGGAGCTTCTTGGAAGCAACATTCAGCGAAGGGCAAAAATTGGAGACAGGATGGTCGCCATTCTTCATAATAGAGAGTCGGGGTCTATATTGTTTTATGCTATTTTACCTTAAGGGTGTTTAGGTCCTACCTGATACTGATGATCATGTGCTATGAACAATTATGTAGGGTCGGGTTTGATGACTATGAGGATGATGATCGTATGACTTATTATTAATAACGAGTAGAAGTTGTATGATGATGCATGATTAGTAGGACGAGTACTTGTTATTATATATGCTGATGTATGCGAGCATGCATGAGTTATTATATCAGCGGGTAAAATGAACATATATAGCAGCAGCGTTGGTAAACCAAGGACGAAAATATAAGAGAGGACACTTCTCTCTATTAGCTAGCTAATATAACAACCTAAAAATAACCCGCAAAACCTCTAAAGCAGCCACTTTCCAAAAAAAACATGAACTTTTGGTCCCGGTTGGTGCCACCAACCGGGAGCAAAGGCCCCCTGACTGGGCTCGGCACACAGAGCCACGTGGAGGCACATTAGTCCCGGTTCTTGTTTGAACCGGGACTAATGGGTGGAGGTATTAGTAACGGCCCATTAGTCCCGGTTCATGAACCGGGTCTAAAGGCCCTCACGAACCAGGACTATAGGTGTTTTTCTACTAGTGTCAGCTTTGCTATCTCTAGTCAACTTTGTGTGTGTGTGTGTGTAAAAAACCTCCGATCTAATAATAAGATGTAATGGAAATAGACATGTCCATGGACCAACTAGTAAGGACTATAAGCACTGAAACGAGCCTTCAGCTCACCGCCGTCATCACCACTCTGTTAACAAGCTGTACATGTATTCATATTGTATGTACTTCTGTTGTACTGTAACCTTTGATTGTAGGATCTCATGCGATCGCACCCAGTCATGGCCTGCGTGCCTACTCTGACGGGAGCACTTGGGGATCTCCCTATATGTGTACCTCTTCTGTAACTCACTCAATGCAACAGTACATAGCGACCACTTCTCCCTCTAGCTTGGTATCAATCGCCAAGGGCTTCGAGGACATCTTTGGAGACCTCCCCTCCACTGACGTCGCCGCCGGCTTGTCCCCTCCTCCGTCCTCGCATCCCGGGACCTCTCCTCCCCTCCACCACCTCTGCCGCCCCTTCCGCTCGCATGCCCGTTGTCCCTCTCGCGGCCACTACACCGACGGATCCTCGTCTTCACCAATTCCACAACGATCATATCTCCAACCATACCCGTTTCAAACTTGATCCTGCCGAGCACAACTACGTCAAGTGGCATACCTTCTTCTCCTGCGTTCTCATGCAATACCGCGTCCAGGACCATGTCCTTCAGCCACTACCGTCCAATCCTGACGCATCATGGCTTACGGTCAATAACCGCCTCATTCTCTAGATCTAATTCACTGTGGCTGACTCCCTTCTCGAGCTCATCATGGGCGGCGCCACCAACGCCCACACGGCATGGAAGCGCATCCGCGACTATTTCCTTGCAAACCAAGGCGCCCTCTACCTCCACCTCACCCGCCAGTAAGACAATCTTAAACAAGGAGATCTCACCGTCTCTGATTATGCCCGTCGTCTCAAGAGCCATGCCGATGGCCTCGCTGACACCGGCAGCCCGGTCTCTGTGCCCAATCTCACCATGCAGTTCCTTCATGGCCTCGATAGTCGATTCGACACCATTCGCACTATCTTGGGCGACACGGTTCCCCTTCCACCATTTGACGTTGCTCGCTCTCGGGTTGATCTCGCAGAGTACAACATCAATCTACAAGCGGCTGAGGCAGGCTCGGTGGCGCTCACCATCACCACCTGCTCCACCAACGACCGCGGCGACCACGGTGACCGCAGCGATCGGGCGCCTCCCTCGGGGCGCGGCGGCTCCGGCGGATCCGGCGGCACCAGCGGCACCGGCGAGGGTCGAGGCCCTGCCACTGGCGGCTGTGACCGCGTACTGGGTCGTGACCGCTCTGGTGGTCGAGGACGCGACCGCTCCGATAATGGTGGCCGTGGGCATCTTCAGCAACAACTGGCCGCGGCATGGACCGGGTACTTCGCCCCGTACGGGATGGCCCTGCCCACTCCTAGCGCTGGCTGGATTCCCCCCAACGCGGCCGGCGTGCTCGGGCCTCGCCCCGGCGTCCACCACCAGGCCTACCCGGTGATGCACATTGCTGCATCTTCCTCGTACCAGCCACTGCCACTGCCTCAGTCCTCTCCGCTTGGTGCTCCTGCTTGGGATCAGACTGCCCTCTTCTCCAACGCCCACGGCCAGCACGGCCTCACCGCCCCGGGAGCTGATAGGATCCTCGACTCTGGTGCTTCCACTCACGTCATCGGCAACTCTGGTAATCTCACCTCTTTTTGTCCTTTTCCAAAGCATTTTTCACCTAGCGTTACTGTTGGCAATGGGGATCGCTTACCTATTATCGGCACTGGATCCACCACCCTTCCCCCACCAATCTCTCCTTACACGATGTCGCCCTTTGCCCTAACATAGTTTCTGATCTAATCTTGGTTCGCAAGCTTTCCACTGATAATAATGTCACTGTTGAACTCACTCCTTCTGGTTTCTGTGTGAAGGATCTTCCCCATCGGCGGCTTATCATGATGTCTAGTAGCTCCGGCCCCATGTATCCCTTCTACGGCAAGACCCGACCTGGCGCCACTGCCTTCTCCATCACTACCGGCGACCTCTGGCACCGCCGCCTTCGCCATCCGGGCAAGGCTTCCTTAGATGCTATTTCCAAGACATTTCTTCCCGATTGTAATAAACCACCTGGTTCTACTTGTACTGCATGCCAACTAGGTCGTCAACCTCGCTGAGCTTTTCCCTCTTCGAATAATTTTGCTACAACACCTTTTCAACTTATACATTGTGATCTCTGGACTTCTCCAGTTGTAAGCTTTTTGGGCTACAAACATTATCTCATTGTACTTGATGATTATTCCCACTATTCTTGGTCTTTTCCCTTACGTGAGAAATCAGACACCTCTCCCACCCTCCAGCGCTTCTTTCTTTATATTCTCACGCAATATCACACGATGATCAAGTGCATGCAAAGCGATAATGGTGGTGAATTCATCAACCTCTCTCGCCGTACCTTCTTTTCCAATCATGGTGTGTCACCTTTCGCCTCTCCTGCCCCCACACCTCACCTCAAAATGGCAAGGCTGAACAGATGAACCGCACCACCAATGACGTGCTCCGCACCCTCCTCCTACAAGCCAATCTCCCTCCACCGTTTTGGGTCGAAGCTCTCCACACCACCACTCACCTCATCAACCGGCGCCCGTCTTCCAAAACAACACCCCACACACCCTACTTTCTCATCACCGTGTCCTCCCACGCTACAATCATCTACGCGTTTTCTGATGCCTATGTTTTCCTAATCTATATTCCACTAGCCCGCACAAACTCGCCCCTGTTAGGGAACGTAGTAATTTCAAAAAAATTCCTACGCACACACAAGATCATGGTGATGCATAGCAACGAGAGGGGAGAGTGTTGTCCATGTACCCTCGTAGACCGAAAGCGGAAACGTTAGAACAACGTGGTTGATGTAGTAGTACGTCTTCACGGCCCGAACGATCAAGCACCGAAACTACGACACCTCCGAGTTCTAGCACACGTTCAGCTCGATGACGTCCCTCAAACTCCGATCCAGCCGAGTGTCGAGGGAGAGTTCCGTCAGCATGACGGCGTGGTGGCGATCTTGATGTTCTACTGTCGCAGGGCTTCGCCTAAGCACCGCTACAATATTATCGAGGAGGACTATGGTGGAGGGGGAGGGGCACCGCACACGGCTAAGAGATCAAGAGATCAATTGTTGTGTCTATGGGGTGCCCCCCTGCACCCGTATATAAAGGAGCACGGGGGGAGGCGGCCGACCTAGGAGGAGGGCACGCCAAGGGGGAGTCCTACTCCCACTAGGAGTTGGACTCCTCCTATTTCCTAGTAGGAGTAGGAGAGGGGGAAGGAAAGGGAGAGGAGGAGAAGGAAAGAGGGGGCTGGCCCCCTTGCCCTAAACCATTTCGGTTTGGGCCTTGGGGGGGCGCCCCACACTCCCCTTGCTGCCCTCTATTTCCACTAAGGCCCATGTAGGCCCATTAAGCCCCCGAGGGGGTTCGGGTAACCCCCGGTACTCCGGTAAAATCCCGATTTTACCCGAAACACTTCCGATATCCAAATATAAGCTTCCAATATATCAATCTTTATGTCTAGACCATTTCGTGACTCCTCGTCAATGTCCATGATCACATCTGGGACTCCGAACAACCTTCGGTACATCAAAACTCATAAACTCATAATATTACTGTCATCGAAACTTTAAGCGTGCGGACCCTACGGGTTCAAGAACTATGTAGACATGACCGAGACACGTCTTCAGTCAATAACCAATAGAGGAACCTGGATGCTCATATTGGCTCCCACATATTCTGCGAAGATCTTTATCGGTCAAACTGCATAACAACATACGTTGTTCCCTTTGTCATCGGTATGTTACTTGCCCGAGATTCGATCGTCGGTATCTCAATACCTAGTTCAATCTCATTACCGGCAAGTCTCTTTACTCGTTATGTAATGCATCATCCCGCAACTAACTCATTAGCTACATTGCTTGCAAGGCTTATAGTGATATGCATTACCCAGAGGGCCCAGTGATACCTCTCCAATAATTGGAGTGACAAATCCTAATCTCAAAATAAGCCAACTCAACATGTACCTTCGGAGACACCTGTAGAGCTCCTTTATAATCACCCAGTTACGTTGTGACGTTTGGTAGCACACAAAGTGTTCCTCCGGTAAACGGGAGTTGCATAATCTCATAGTCATAGGAACATATGTATAAGTCATGAATAAAGCAATAGCAACATACTAAACGATCAAGTGCTAAGCTAACGGAATGGGTCAAGTCAATCACATCATTCTCCTAATGATGTGATCCCGTTAATCAAATGAAAACTCATGTCTATGGTTAGAAAACTTAACTATCTTTGATTAACGAGCTAGTCAAGTAGAGGCATACTAGTGACACTATGTTTGTCTATGTATTCACACATGTATTATGTTTCCGGTTAATACAATTCTAGCATGAATAATAAACATTTATCATGATATAAGGAAATAAATAATAACTCTATTATTGCCTCTAGGGCATAATTCCTTCAGTATCCCACTTGCACTAGAGTCAATAATCTAGTTCACATCGCCATGTGATTTAACACCAATATTCACATCTGTATGTGATTAATACCCATAGTTCACATCGTCATGTGATCAACACCCAAAGGGTTTACTATAGTCAATAATCTAGTTCACATCGCTTATGTGATTAACACCCAAAGAGTACTAAGGTATGATCATGTTTTGCTTGTGAGAGAAGTTTAGTCACGGGTCTGACACATTCAGAGCCGTATGTATTTCGCAAATATTATATGTCTATAATGCTCTGCACGGAGCTACTGTAGCTAATTGCCCCCACTTTCAATATGTATCCAGATTGAGACTTAGAGTCATTTGGATCGGTGTAAAAGCTTGCACCGATGTAACCTTTTACAACGAACTATTTTATCACCTCCATAATCAAGAAACATTTTCTTAGTCCTCACTAAGGATATTCTTGACAAATGTCCAGTGATCTACTCCTGGATCACTATTGTACTCCTTTGCCAAACTCAGGGAAGGTTATACAATATGTCTGGTACATGGCATACTTTATAGAACCTATTTTCTGTCGTGGTCGGGATTTGAGTCTTACTCAATTTCACACCTTTGCAACATAGGCAAGAACTCTTTCTTTGACTATTACATTTTGAACTATTTCAAAATCTTGTCAAGGTATGTACTCATTGAAAATCTTATCAAGTGTCTTGATCTATCTCAATAGATCTTGATGCTTAATATGTAAGTAGCTTTACTGAGGACTTTCGTTGAAAAAATCCTTTTAAACACTCCTTTATGCTTTCCAGAAAATTCTACATCATTTCTGATCAACAATATGTCACTCACATATATTTATCAGAAAGGCTGTAGTGCTCCCACTCACTTTCTTGAAAATACAGGCTTCACCGCAAGTCTGTATAAAACCATATGCTTTGATCAACTCATCAAAGCGTATATTCCAACTCCCAGATGCTTGCACTAGTCCATAGATGGATCGCTGGAGCTTGCACATTTTGTTAGTACCTTTAGGATTGACAAAACCTTCTGGTTGCATCATATACAACTCTTCTTTAAAAAATCCATTAAGGAATACAATTTTGACATCCATTTGCCAGATTTCATAAAATGTGGCAATTGCTAACATGATTCAGACAGACTTAAGCATTGCTACAGGTGAGAAAGTCTCATCGTAGTCAACTCCTTGAACTTGTCGAAAACCTTTTGTAACAAGTTGAGTTTTGTAGACAGTAACATTACCATCAGCGTCAGTCTTCTTCTTGAAGATCCATTTATTCTTGATGGCTTGCCGATCATCGGGCAAGTCAACCAAAGTCCATACTTTGTTCTCATACATGGATCCCATCTCAAATTTCATGGCCTCGAGACATTTCGTGGATCTGGGCTCATCATCGCTTCCTCATAGTTCGTAGGTTTGTCATGGTCAAGTAACATGACCTCCATAGTAGGATTACCGTACCACTCTGGTGTGGATCTTACTCTGGTTGACCTATGAGGTTCAGTCGTAACTTGATCTGAAGTTTCATGATCAATATCATTAGCTTCCTCACTAATTGGTGTAGGAATCACTGGAACTGATTTCTATGATGAATTACTTTCCAATAAAGGAGTAGGTACAGTTACCTCATCAAGTTCTACTTTCCTCCCACTCACTTCTTTCGAGAGAAACTCCTTCTCTAGAAAGGATCCATCTTAGCAACGAATATCTTGCCTTCGGATCTATGATAGAAGGTGTACCCAATAGTTTCCTTTGGGTATTATATGAAGATGCACTCCTCCGATTTGGGTTCGAGCTTATTAGGTTGAAACTTTTCATATAAGCATCGCAGCCCCAAACTTTAAGAAACAACAACTTTGGTTTCTTGCCAAACCACAGTTTATAAGGCATCGTCTCAACGGATTTTGATGGTGCCCTATTTAACGTGAATGCAGCTATCTCTAATGCATAACCCCAAACGATAGTGGTAAACCGATAAGAGACATCATAGATCGCACCATATCCAATAAAGTGCGGTTACGATGTTTGGACACACAATAACGATGTGGTGTTCCAGGTGGCATGAGCTGTGAAACTATTCCATATTGTTTTATAAGAAGGCCAAACTCGTAACTCAAATATTCTCCTCCATATTGTTTGGTAGCACACAAAGTGTTCCTCCGGTAAATGGGAGTTGCATAATCTCATAGTCATAGGAACATATGTATAAGTCATGAATAAAGCAATAGCAACATACTAAACGATCAAGTGCTAAGCTAACGGAATGGGTCAAGTCAATCACATCATTCTCCTAATGATGTGATCCCGTTAATCAAATGAAAACTCATGTCTATGGTTAGAAAACTTAACTATCTTTGATTAACGAGCTAGTCAAGTAGAGGCATACTAGTGACACTATGTTTGTCTATGTATTCACACATGTATTATGTTTCCGGTTAATACAATTCTAGCATGAATAATAAACATTTATCATGATATAAGGAAATAAATAATAACTCTATTATTGCCTCTAGGGCATAATTCCTTCAGTATCCCACTTGCACTAGAGTCAATAATCTAGTTCACATCGCCATGTGATTTAACACCAATATTCACATCTGTATGTGATTAATACCCATAGTTCACATCGTCATGTGATCAACACCCAAAGGGTTTACTATAGTCAATAATCTAGATCACATCACTTATGTGATTAACACCCAAAGAGTACTAAGGTATGATCATGTTTTGCTTGTGAGAGAAGTTTAGTCACGGGTCTGACACATTCAGAGCCGTATGTATTTCGCAAATATTCTATGTCTATAATGCTCTGCACGGAGCTACTGTAGCTAATTTCCCCCACTTTCAATATGTATCCAGATTGAGACTTAGAGTCATTTGGATCGGTGTAAAAGCTTGCACCGATGTAACCTTTTACAACGAACTATTTTATCACCTCCATAATCAAGAAACATTTTCTTAGTCCTCACTAAGGATATTCTTGACAAATGTCCAGTGATCTACTCCTGGATCACTATTGTACTCCTTTGCCAAACTCAGGGAAGGTTATACAATATGTCTGGTACATGGCATACTTTATAGAACCTATTTTCTGTCGTGGTCGGGATTTGAGTCTTACTCAATTTCACACCTTTGCAACATAGGCAAGAACTCTTTCTTTGACTATTACATTTTGAACTATTTCAAAATCTTGTCAAGGTATGTACTCATTGAAAATCTTATCAAGCGTCTTGATCTATCTCAATAGATCTTGATGCTTAATATGTAAGTAGCTTTACTGAGGTCTTTCGTTGAAAAAATCCTTTTAAACACTCCTTTATGCTTTCCAGAAAATTCTACATCATTTCTGATCAACAATATGTCACTCACATATATTTATCAGAAAGGCTGTAGTGCTCCCACTCACTTTCTTGAAAATACAGGCTTCACCGCAAGTCTGTATAAAACCATATGCTTTGATCAACTCATCAAAGCGTATATTCCAACTCCCAGATGCTTGCACTAGTCCATAGATGGATCGCTGGAGCTTGCACATTTTGTTAGCACCTTTAGGATTGACAAAACCTTCTGGTTGCATCATATACAACTCTTCTTTAAAAAATCCATTAAGGAATACAGTTTTGACATCCATTTGCCAGATTTTATAAAATGTGGCAATTGCTAACATGATTCAGACAGACTTAAGCATTGCTACGGGTGAGAAAGTCTCATCGTAGTCAACTCCTTGAACTTGTCGAAAACCTTTTGTAACAAGTTGAGCTTTGTAGATAGTAACATTACCATCAGCGTCATCTTCTTCTTGAAGATCCATTTATTCTTGATGGCTTGCCGATCATCGGGCAAGTCAACCAAAGTCCATACTTTGTTCTCATACATGGATCCCATCTCAAATTTCATGGCCTCGAGACATTTCGTGGAATCTGGGCTCGTCATCGCTTCCTCATAGTTCGTAGGTTTGTCATGGTCAAGTAACATGACCTCCAGAGTAGGATTACCGTACCACTCTGGTGCGGATCTTACTCTAGTTGACCTACGAGGTTCAGCCGTAACTTGATCTGAAGTTTCATGATCAATATCATTAGCTTCCTCACTAATTGGTGTAGGAATCACTGGAACTGATTTCTGTGATGAATTACTTTCCAATAAAGGAGTAGGTACAGTTACCTCATCAAGTTCTACTTTCCTCCCACTGACTTCTTTCGAGAGAAACTCCTTCTCTAGAAAGGATCCATCTTAGCAACGAATATCTTGCCTTCGGATCTATGATAGAAGGTGTACCCAATAGTTTCCTTTGGGTATTATATGAAGATGCACTCCTCCGATTTGGGTTCGAGCTTATTAGGTTGAAACTTTTCATATAAGCATCGCAGCCCCAAACTTTAAGAAACAACAACTTTGGTTTCTTGCCAAACCACAGTTCATAAGGCATCGTCTCAACGGATTTTGATGGTGCCCTATTTAACGTGAATGCAGCTATCTCTAATGCATAACCCCAAACGATAGTGGTAAACCGATAAGAGACATCATAGATCGCACCATATCCAATAAAGTGCGGTTACGATGTTTGGACACACCATAACGATGTGGTGTTCCAGGTGGCATGAGCTGTGAAACTATTCCATATTGTTTTATAAGAAGGCCAAACTCGTAACTCAAATATTCTCCTCCACAATCAGATCGCAGAAACTTTATTTTCTTGTTACGATGATTCTCCACTTCACTCTGAAATTCTTTGAACTTTTCAAATGTTTCAGACTTGTGTTTTATTAAGTAGATATACCCATATCTGCTCAAATCATCTGTGAAGGTCAGAAAATAATGATACTCACCACGAGCATCAACACTCATTGGATCACATACATCGGTATGTATTATTTCAAATAAGTCAGTAGCTCGTTCCATTGTTCCGAAGAACGGAGTTTTAGTTATCTTGCCCATAATGCACGGTTCGCAAGCATCAAATGATTCATAATCAAGTGATTCCAAAATTCCATCAGCATGGATTTTCTTCATGCGCTTTACACCAATATGACCTAAACGGCAGTGCCACAAATAGGTTGCACTATCATTATTAACTTTGTATCTTTTGGCTTAAATATTATGAATATGTGTATCACTACGATCGAGATCCAACAAACTATTTTCATTGGGTGTATGACCATCGAAGGTTTTATTCATGTAAACAGAACAACAATTATTCTCTGACTTTATATGAATAACTGTATTGCAATAAACATGATCAAATCATATTCATGCTCAACGCAAACACCAAATAACACTTATTTAGTTTCAACACTAATCCCGAAAGTATAGGGAGTGTGCGATGATGTTCATATCAATCTTGGAACCATTTCCAACACACATCGTCACTTCACCTTTAACTAGTCTCTGTTCATTCTGCAACTCCCGTTTTGAGTTACTACTCTTTAGCAACTGAACCAGTATCAAATACCGAGGGGTTTCTATGAACACTAGTAAAATACACATCAATAATCTATATATCAAATATACCCTTATTCACTTTGCCATCCTTCTTATCCACCAAATATTCAGGGCATTTCCGTTTCTAGTGACCATTTCCTTTGCAGTGCAAGCACTCAGTTTCCGGCTTTGGTCCAGCTTCGGGCTTCTTCGCGGGAGTGACAACTTGCTTGTCATTCTACTTGAAGTTCCCTTTCTTTCCCTTTGCCCTTTTCTTGAAACTAGTGCTCTTGTCAATCATCAACACTTGATGCTCTTTCTTGATTTCTACCTTCGACGATTTCAACATCACGAAGAGCTTGGGAATTGCTTCCGTTATCCATTGCAAATTATAGTTCATCACGAAGTTCTAGTAACTTGGTGATGGTGACTAGAGAACTCTGTCAATCACTATCTTATCTGCAAGATTAACTCCCACTTGATTCAAGTGATTGTAGTACCCAGACATTCTGAGCACATGCTTACTAGTTGAGCAATTCTCCTCCATTTTTAGGCAAAGTACTTGTCAGAGGTCTCATACCTCTTGACACGGGCATGAGTCTGAAATACTAATTTCATCTCTTGGAACATCTCACATGCTCTGTGACGTTTCAAAACATTTTGAAGTCCCGGTTCTAAGCCATAAAGCATGGTGCACTAAACTATCGAGTAGTCATCATACCGAGCTTTGCCAAACGTTCATAACGTCTGCATATGCTCCTGCAATAGTTCTGTCACCTAGCCATGCATTAAGGACATAATACTTTTGTGCAGCAATGAGGTTAATCCTCAGATCACGGACCAAGTCTGCATCATTGCTACTAACATCTTTCAACATATTTTTCTCTAGGAACATATAAAAATAAACAGGGGAGCTTAACGCGAGCTATTGATCTACAACATAGATATGCTAATACTACCAGGACTAAGTACATGATAAATTAAAGTTCAATTAATCATATTACTTAAGAACTCCCACTTAGATAGACATCCCTCTAATCATCTAAGTCATCACGTGATCCAAATGAACTAAACCATGTCCGATCATCACGTGAGATGGAGTAGTATTCAATGGTGAACATCACTATGTTGATCATATCTACTATATGATTCACGCTCGACCTTTCGGTCTCAGTGTTCCGAGGCCATATCTGTATATGCTAGGCTCGTCAAGTTTAACCTGAGTATTCCACGTGTGCAACTGTTTTGCACCCGCTGTATTTGAACATAGAGCCTATCACACCCGATCATCACGTGGTGTCTGAGCACGAAGAAATTTCACAACGATGCATACTCAGGGAGAACACTTCCTGAAATTTAGTGAGAGATCATCTTATAATGCTACTGTCAATCAAAGCAAAATAAGATGCATAAAGGATAAACATCACATGCAATCAACATAAGTGATATGATATGGCCATCATCATCTTGTGCTTGTGATCTCCATCTCCGAAGCACCGTCATGATCACCATCGTCACCGGCGCGACACCTTGATCTCCATCGTAGCATAATTGTCGTTTTGCCACCTATTTCTTCTACGACTATCGCTACCGCTTAGTGATAAAGTAAAGCAATTACAGGGCGATTGCATTGCATAGAATAAAGCGACAACCATATGGCTCCTGCCAGTTGCCGATAACTCGGTTACTAAACATGATCATCTCATACAATAAAATATAACATCACATCTTGACCATATCACATCACAACATGCCCTGCAAAAACAAGTTATACGACCTCTACTTTGTTGTTGCAAGTTTTACGTGGCTGCTACGGGCTGAGAAAGAACTGTTCTTACCTACGCATCAAAACCACAACGATAGTTCGTCAAGTTAGTGATGTTTTAACCTACTCAAGGACACTCGGTTCAACTAAAGTTGGAGAAACTGACACCCACCAGCCACCTTTGTGCAAAGCACGTCGGTAGAACCAGTGTCGCGTAAGCGTACGCGTAATGTAGGTCCGGGCCGCTTCATCCAAATCCCGCCGGACCAAAGTATGACATGCTGGTAAGCAATATGACTTGTATCGCCCACAACTCACTTGTGTTCTACTCGTGCATATAACATCTACGCATAAAACCTGGCTCGGATGCCACTGTTGGGGAACGTAGTAATTTCAAAAAAATTCCTACGCACACGCAAGATCATGGTGATGCATAGCAACGAGAGGGGATAGTGTTGTACACGTACCCTCGTAGACTGAAAGCGGAAGCGTTAGAACAACGCGGTTGATGTAGCCGTACGTCTTCACGGCCCAACCGATCAAGCACCGAAACTACGACACCTCTAAGTTCTAGCACACGTTCAGCTCGATGACGTCCCTCAAACTCCGATCCAGCCGAGTGTCGAGGGAGAGTTCCGTCAGCACGACGGCGTGGTGACGATCTTGATGTTCTACTGTCACAGGGCTTCGCCTAAGCACCGCTACAATATTATCGAGGAGGACTATGGTGGAGGGGGCACCGCACACGGCTAAGAGATCAAGAGATCAATTGTTGTGTCTATGGGGTGCCCCTTGCCCCCATATATAAAGGAGCATGGGGGGAGGCGGCCGGCCTAGGAGGAGGCGCCAAGGGGGAGTCCTACTCCCACTAGGAGTAGGATTCCTCCTATTCTAGTAGGAGTAGGAGAGGGGGAAGGAAAGGGAGAGCAGGAGAAGGAAAGAGGGGGCCGCCCCCTTCCCCTAAACCAATTCGGTTTGGGCCTTGGGGGCGCGCCCCACACTCCCCTTGCTGCCCTCTATTTCCACTAAGGCCCATGTAGGCCCATTAAGCCCCCCGGGGGGGGGGGGTCCGGTAACCCCTGGTACTCCGGTAAAATCCCGATTTCACCCGGAACACTTCCAATATCGAAATATAGGCTTCCAATATATCAATCTTTATGTCTCGACCATTTCGTGACTCCTCGTCATGTCCGTGATCACATCTGGGACTCCAAACAACCTTCGGTACATCAAAACTCATAAACTCATAATATAACTATCATCGAAACTTTAAGCGTGCAAACCCTACGGGTTCGAGAACTATGTAGACATGACCGAGACACGTCTCCGGTCAATAACCAATAGCAGAACTGGATGCTCATATTGGCTCCCACATATTCTACGAAGATCTTTATCGGTCAAACCGCATTACAACATATTGGTTCCCTTTGTCATTGGTATGTTACTTGCCCGAGATTCGATCGTCGGTATCTCAATACCTAGTTCAATCTTGTTACCGGCAAGTCTCTTTACTCGTTATGTAATGCGTCATCTCGCAACTAACTCATTAGCTACATTGCTTGCAAGTCTTAGAGTGATGTGCATTACCGAGAGGACCCAGAGATACCTCTCCGACAATCGGAGTGACAAATCCTAATCTCGAAATACGCCAACTCAACATGTACCTTCGGAGACACCTGTAGAGCTCCTTTATAATCACCCAGTTACGTTGTGACGTTTGGTAGCACACAAAGTGTTCCTTCGGTAAACGGGAGTTGCATAATCTCATAGTCATAGGAACATGTATAAGTCATGAATAAAGCAATAGCAACATACTAAACGATCAAGTGCTAAGCTAACAGAATGGATCAAGTCAATCACATCACTCTCCTAATGATGTGATCCCGTTAATAAAATGACAACTCATGTCTATGGTTAGGAAACTTAACCAACTTTTATTAACGAGCTAGTCAAGTAGAGGCATACTAGTGACACTATGTTTGTCTATGTATTCACACATGTATTATGTTTCCGGTTAATACAATTCTAGCATGAATAATAAACATTTATCATGAAATAAGGAAATAAATAATAACTTTATTATTGCCTCTAGGGCATATTTCCTCCAGCCCCCTGCTCCACCCGGTATGTCTTTCTTGGATACCCTTTAGAACACAAAGGTTAAAGACGCTTTGACCTTCAAACTCGGCGTGTCATTGTGTCCCGTCACGTAATTTTTGATGAAACCACTTTTCTGTATACACCATACACACACCCGCCCACAAATCCGCCCGCCACATCCAATCCATCCTATGCGCCTCCCCTGTCCCCGATCCCCTCGGGATCGCCGCCCCACCACTAGTAGAAAACAGGGCTTTCGTCCAGGCCTGTTTAGCCCATTAGTCCCGGTTCAATCCAGAACCGGGACTAATGTGAGCATTTATCCCGGTTCATGCGGCTAAGGCATTAGTCCCGGTTCACCTGTGCCCTTTAGTCCCGGTTTGTGCCTCAAACCGGGACTAAAGGGTGCGATGCCCATTAGTCCCGGTTCATGCCTCAAACCGGGACTAAAGAGTAGACCTTTAGTCCCGGTTTGAGGCACGAACCGGGACTAATGGGGTTGAGACCTTTAGTCCCGGTTCGTGCCACGAACCGGTACTAAAGGTCCCATTTTCACACTCTACCCCCCCCCTAGTGGATCGCCTTTTCAATTTTAAAAAAATAAAAGAAAATGATGGAAATGTCAAAAAAATAAAAGAAAATAAGTTTCCCATGTGATATGTGGTCTAGTTGTTGGGGAAATTTGCAAATGTGAATTTCGAGTTTATTTGCAAAATCTCTCAGGAATTTGTAAATATGGGCATAACTTTTGCATACTAACTGGGACGAAAAAGTTTTTTATATGAAAAATCATCTACTCGAAAAGTTACATCCAAATTTAACGAGGGGGAACCCGTTAAACATTTTCAAAATCCTCAAAATCCTAACAGAAAAAATGTTACGGGGCTTTTAATATCTAGAGTGGAAAAAATCGGAAAAATGACAAACTGTGGTCAAACCATGGTCAAACCATGGTCAAACTAATTATTCTAGAATATTAGTGTTAATAACTAATTTGTTCAGTTATTTTGAATTTTGGTCAAATCTGGTCAAACTGTAGTCAAACTGTGGTCAAACTATGGTCAAACAATGGTCAAACTAATTATTCAAAATAACTATTGTTTTCTAAATAATTATTGTTTTTGAAAACAATAGTTTGAAACTCAAACAGTGAAATGTGTCAATTCATGCTCAAGCAAAATTCCTGAGGGTTAATAGGATTAACATCTTACTATTGTCAGGAAAACAACAAGTGCAGACTTGGAAACGAGGGATAATAGAACCCGGAAGTTAAGCGTGCTTAGGCTGGGTGAGTGGGAGGATGGGTGACCGTTCGGGAAGTTAGGTGATTTGGAATGATGAGGGTGATTAGAGAAGAGGATAAATTGAGCAGTGATGAGGGGTGCTGATTAGAGGTTCACTAATGAGGGGTTAAAATAATTCAGAAATTTGAAAATAAAAAATTTCAAAAAAAAATTTCAAAAAAAATTTCAAAAAAAAATCATAAAATTTCCATTAGTCCCGGTTGGTGTTACCAACCGGGACTAAAGGTGGATTGTTAAAGGCTCCACGTGGCCGCGGCCTTTAGTCCCGGTTCTGGATTGAAGACTAAAGGGGGGAGGCATTAGTACCGACCCTTTAGTCCCGGTTCACCAACCGGGACAATAGGCCCTTTTTCTACTAGTGCACCAACCTCGGACCACCCCTCCCCAGGCCCACCTACCTCGCGTACCCCGCCCCCAACCAGCTCCACCCACGTCCCACCGCAGCCCACCACTGCCCCGACCAACCTAGACCCATCCCCTGCCGGCTCCCACGCGTCACCCAATCAGCTGCCCGCCTCGGCCTCCCCCGCTGGGGCCCCGCATATCTCCCTCGATTCCCCCGCTCGCCTCGGATCGGGCGCCGATCTCGCCCCTGGATAGCCTGCCTCCTCAGACTCGGACCCCACCGAATCCTCCTCGCATTTTGCACCTGCCACTCCTTCTCTGCCACGTGGGCCCGTCGTTCCAGTCGCCCCACCTATTAATTCTCACAAAATGTGCACGCGTGCAAAATCCGGCTTTGCTCAACCACGTCGTTTGTTCACTGTTATGACATACGCTCCTATTTCCCATCTCCCCTCTTCTTATAAATCCGCTCTTAAGGATCCCCATTGGCACACGGAAATGCTTGGTGAATTTAATGCTTTGTTAAAGAATGAACTTGGTGTTTGGTTCCTAGACCTGCAGGTGTTAATGTGGTGACCGGCAAGTGGATCTTTCGTCACAAACTCAATCCCGATGGCTCTCTTGCTCGGTACAAGGCATGTTGGGTCCTTCGTGGCTTTACTCAACAGGAAGGTGTGGATTACACGGAGACTTTCAGTCCCCTTGTCAAACCAGGGACTGTTCGTGTGGTGCCCAGCCTCACCACTTCTCGCTCTTGGCCCATTCATCAACTTGATGTCAAAAACGCCTTCCTTCATGCTGATCTTGGTGAGACTGTCTATTGCACTCAACCATCGGGTTTCATCGATTCCTCTCACCCGTCTCATGTGTGTCTCCTCAAGAAATCCCTCTACGGCCTAAAACAAGCCCCTCGCACTTGGTTCTTACGATTCAAGTCCTTCCTCCTCCCCTTGGGTTTGTGTCCGCACGTTGTGACACTTCCTTATTCATTTTTCAGCATGGCTCCTCCATCGCATACCTCTTACTTTATGTCGATGATATCATTCTCACCGCCAACTCCACCACCACCCTCCACTCCCTTATCTCTTCTCTCAAATCCGAGTTTGCCATGACGGATCTCGGTGATATCCACCACTTTCTTGGTGTCAACGTCACATGCTCCCCTTTGGGCTTGTTTCTTTCCCAACAACAATACGTCTTGGAGATTCTCGAGCGCGCACACATGTTAAACTGCAACCCCATTCCCACTCCTGTCGACACCACTCTCCTCTCACGACGGTGATCCTGTTCCTGATCCGACCTTGTATTGGAGTACTGCAGGTGCGCTTCAATATCTCACCATCACTCGGCCCGATATCTCGTACACCATCCAACAGGCGTGTCTATTCATGCATGACCCACGCGCCGCCCATCTCCAACTTGTCAAACGCAAACCCCGGTATCTTCAGGGCACTTCTCACTATGGGCTCCAACTCTACAAGTCCACGGATCATGACCCTGTTGCATACTCCGATGCCGATTGGGAGGGGTGCCCGGACACGCGGAAGTCCACATCCGGCTTCTGCGTCTTTCTCGGGAACAATCTTATCTCCTGGTCCTCCAAACGCCAACCAATTGTCTCTCGGTCTAGCGCCGAGGCCGAGTACAGAGCTGTAGCTAACTGTGTCGCCGAGTCCACCTGGCTCCGCCAGCTTCTCATGGAGCTTCACTCCACTCCCACTCATGCCACCATCGTCTATTGTGACAACATCTGCGCTACCTACCTCTCCTCCAACGCGGTTTAGCACCAACGGACTAAACATGTCGAGATTGATCTCCACTTCGTACGCGACCGGGTTGCTTTGGGTGAGGCGCGTGTGCTCCATGTGCCCTCGGGTTCGCAGTATGCCGACATCTTCACCAAGGGTCTGGCTACAATCGTCTTTAATGAGTTCTGCTCCAGTCTAAACGTCCTTCCTGGCGGAATTCCGACTGCGGCGGGGTGTTAACAAGATGTACATGTATTCATATTGTATGTTGTACTGTAACTCCTAGATTGTTGGATCTCATGTGACCGCACCCAGTCATGGCCTGCGTGCCTACTCTGTCGGGAGCAGTTAGGGATTGCCCTTGTTAGACATATTAGGGTTTGGAACAATGCTTGATACCCTTGGTGGGTACGGCTGTCATATATTTATAAGAGGGAACCATACAAATACAGGTTATGTTACAACACGTATATCTAATATATACTTAGTCTAACACCCTCCCTCAATCCTAACTATGTCCTGAAACACTCAGAAGGTTAAGATTGCGACGACATCCTTCAAAAGAAGGCAAGGGCAAGGGTTTAGTGAAAATATCAGCAAGCTGGTCCTTAGAAGAAACAAACTTAATTTGAAGGAGCTTCTGAGCAACACGTTCCCTCACAAAATGATAGTCAACTTCGATGTGCTTCGTTCGGGCATGAAATACTGGATTCGATGAAAGGTATGTGGCACCGATGTTATCACACCAAAGAACAGGCGGCTGAGTTGGGGAGACCTTCAACTCTCGAAGCAACGACTGTACCCACATGATCTCAGCTGTGGCATTAGAAATGGCTTTGTACTCAGCTTCGGTACTACTCCAAGACACCGTAGCTTGCTTGTGAGCTTGCCAGGCGATCAAGTTAGGTCCAAAGAACACATCATGTCCCCCCGTGGATCGCCGATCATCAGGACTACTAGCCCAATCGGCATCAGAAAATGCTGAGATCGGTCCAGAATGTGCAAGCTGAAGATGGAGACCATAAGAACCAGTGTGACGAATATAGCGCAAGATGCGCTTAACAGCTGACCAGTGAGAATCACATGGTGCATGAAGGTACTAGCACACACAGTTAACTGCAAATGATATGTCTGGCCGAGTAATGAGCAAGTACTGCAGTCCACTCACAACGCTGCGATACTCAGTGGCATCCTCAGGAGAGAACAAGTCACCAGCAAGAGCTGTTAGTTTGTCTGTGGCAGACATGGGAGTCATAGCAGTCTTGCACTGCAACATACCTGCACGATGCAGGAGATCCTGAGAGTACTTCTTCTGAGTAAGAGTCAAGCCACCATCCGAATGGAGAACCTCCAGGCCCAGAAAATAATGCAGTCTCCCAAGATCCTTAACAGCAAACTCTGCGCCAAGATAGGACACAAGCCGATCCGTAGCAGTAGCGGACAAACTGACAAGAATGATGTCATCAACATAGACCAGAACGTACATAGTCACCTCATGTCGCTGAAGAATAAATAGAGATGTGTCCGCTGTAGAAGGGACACACCCATGTGCACTAAGAGCAGCGCCAAGACGGGCATGCCATTCACGTGGGGCCTGCTTCAGACCATAGAGAGCCTTGACAAGGCGACACAAATGATGTGGCTGAGCAGGATCAACAAAACCTGGCGGCTGACGCATATAAACCTCTTCTTCCAGAACTCCATGAAGGAAGGCACTCCGAATGTCAAGCTGTCGAAGCGACCATCCACGAGTAACAGCCAAGGAGAGAAGAACACGAATAGTAGTTGGTTTAATAACAGGACTGAACGTATCTTCGTAATCAATGCCATACTGTTGCTTGAATCCCATGGCAACCAACACTACTAGGAAAATGCTTATAGGTAGACATTTAGCAGTAGCGTTGGTTAGATACCCATTGCTACTGCTATTTAGCAGCAGCGCCGGCCAGCACAAGTGCTACAAGTGCACGTTAGCAGTAGCGCTGGATTTCACAGCCAGCGTTACTGCTAATGGGCCACGCTCTCGGGCCCCCGTTGCAGCTTTAGCTATAGCGCTGGGCCGCCTACCCCACGCTACCGCTAAGCCCACCTCTCTGCTTCCCCCTGCGCCGGCCCGCGCACCACCCCTCCCCTCACTCACACTCACACACTCACACCAGATCGAATCCCAGTTGTCCCCCGATCCGTCCGCCGCCCCCGCGTCCTACTCTGACCGCCCTCCCCGGCGCCGGCCCTCCTCCCCTGCCGGCGCCCCCCCCCCCGCACCGGCCCTCCTCCCCTGTCGGCCGCCCCCCCGCACCGGCCCTCCTCCCCCGCCCGTCGCCCCCCCCGCGATGGCCCTCCTCCACAGAGAGGTATACTCCTCCCTCCTTCCTCCTCCTCCCTCCCTCCCTAGTTATAGTTATTAGAGAGTATTTAATTTTTAGGTGTTTTAGTTGAATTCGTAGGTGTTTTAGTTAAATAATGTAGGTGCTTTAGTTGAATTTTTAGGTGTTTTAGTTAAATTTGTAGGTGTTTTAGTTAAAAAGGTAGGTTCTTAGAATAATGTAGGTGTTCTTACAATAATGTTGAATTTGTTTTAGGTGTTTTAGTTGTTTTAGGTGTTTTAGTTGTTTTAGGTGTTTTAGTTGTTTTACGTGTAGTTAATAGAATTTTAGGTGGTTTAGTTGTTTTAGGTGTGGTTAACAGAATTTTAGGTGTTTTAGTTGTTTTAGGTGTAGTTAACAGAATTCTAGGTATTTTTTTAGTTAAAGCAATTGTTGTTATTTTTTTAGTTAAAGCAATTTTTCCCGTTTTATGCAAATTTGCAGTGGATATGTCATATTTTGAACATGTCACATTTTGGACAATGTCATATTTTTCCGAGTGGCCTATGTTTTGCCAGAAATGTCGATTTGTTTACGTTCTGGCAAATTTCAGGCGCTCGATTGGTCCTGTTTTTGGCAAAGGTCATGTCAAATTTTTCTAAGTGTTTATTAATTTTGTTTTCATAATTAAGCATTTTGTTCTCGACGTCACGATGCCTATCCCGCATCCTTGTCGTCGACTCGGCGGAGGACTCCTGCTTGAGCCGAGGGGCCATGTCCGGGACTGGGCTCCGCCAGGCTGGTACTGGGTTGTGCTACCTTCTGGTGAGCGCAGCTTAGTGAGGAGCCAGCCCGTCGCCGACCCGGAGCTTCTTTGGTGGCGGTCACGTGGGACTGCATCGGTGGAGAGGCTTCAGTCCCCCGCGTAGGTGGTTCAACACCGTGTCACGGAGGAGAACGCGCACGTCCAGCGCTACTTGGTTGCGTTGGCGAACGGCTGGTTCTCCAATGCCTGGAAGATTATTTGGGGATCTCACCGGAGCTATGATCCGGTGATGGTTCCTTCTCTTTGGGTGTCCACCGCGGCCCACTAAACCTAGAGGAGCTATTATTCGAGATGTATTAGTCTTATTATATGATGATCTTTGCTACAAACTACTATATATGTATTCGATGATGGATTATTAATTACCTATTAGTTATTTGCTTATTGAATGCAAAAGATGAGCGCGGTTTGTGCTACAAACTACTACATATGTATTCATGATGGATTATTAATTACCTATTAGGAAATGTCTGACGACGAAAGGGAATTCACTATGTGCGATTACTGCGAAGATAAGCGCGGTATGTGCGACAGGCCTCACCTGGTAGAAGGTCGGCGCTTCAGCATCAAGCTCCAAGAGACCTTCGATGTTGATACGGTACGCAACGATGACAAGTATTTTATGTTATTTTTGCACGACTTCTCTGCTTCTTCAACGTGTAATTTCCGTCTTTTACAATTTGACTAGCTTATCCCATGCCATGCAAGACGCTATGTCTTGGAGAAGATGGGTTTTGAAGATCATGAAAGCACGGAGACAAAGATAATTCAACTAAGGACCCATCATGGTTATGATTTTGCTGTAAAACTATACAATTCTGTGAACTCATCCAATTTTGGTTGCCCGAATTGGGAAGCCCTTTCCAAGGCGTATGATTTTCATGAGGGTATGCTTCTCACCTTCGATCTTGGTGATCCTAACATCGACAAAAATGATATGAACATTTGGGTCCTTGTTGACACGCTTCCAGTTCTACCGCTGTGTGAGTTTCTTAAACATATTTACTAAGTAATTTATATTGTTAATTTCAAAATATTTGACAGCTTATTTTCATTCTTCAAAAAATGTACGGAAGATGGTAGACAGAACCTACTACTACAATGATGAAGCACAATTAACTTATAAGGAGAAAGATGGTCTTATCACTTTTTTACTGATCTTGAGAATTATAATAGCTATTATCGAATTCCTCAAAATTATGGTCCATATGTGCCACTAGTGCACGCGGTGTGCTATGGTAACAACAATGGAGATACCATGGTATGATTTTCTACTATTACGACATCCGTGCATCTTTGAACATTGCTAACTACATTGCTAACTACAAAGTTATTACTATGTTTTTGAACAGAAAATCCCGATGGATTGTGTGCCTCATCTGATGTTGCCAAGAGGTCGCGTTGAAGTTATGAGCTTACGGCCACCACGGCCAGGTGAGCCACAGTATCCACATCACTCCTGTCCATACCGGATTTCTAAAAGCGAGGAAGCCATGATAATAAATGATTGGAAAAAAATGTTTCAACCATTGTAGAGAGCTACTTGGAAGCAACATTGTGCGTAGGCCAAGACTTGGAGACAGGATGATCTCCGTTCTTCATTATGGAGAGTTCAGTTTCCTTAATGAAGAGTCAATGCCTATCTTGTTTTATGATATTTTACCTAAGAGAGGGTAGAGTAGGTCCTATGAGAGGAGTAGGTCCTAGGTAGAATGTGTTATTATTTGCTATAATGTGTTAGAGTTGATGAGGAGGATGAGGAGTTGTGATTATGACTAGTGACCAACTTGTTATATACATGATGTCTCATTGACGAACATTGTTTGGTGGTGATGACTACTGGTAGTGAATATGCTATTTAAACAGACTAGTTCATGATGAGTTGTTATTGTATAAAAGATATATCTGTTTAAACATGTACAATGCCAAAATATTAAAAAGAAAACATAAATGTTAGTAGTAGCGCTGGCCTAAAAACGCGCTACTAGTACTTGAACTTACCAGTAGCGCTGGTCTATAAACATGCTACTGCTAGAAAATAGATGTAGCGTCGTAGGAGTAGCGCTATTACCCGCGCTACTGGTAGCACAAAAACAAGCGCTACTAGTAAGATTTTCTCTAGTAGTGCAGGCATGCCTTGTACCTCTCAATGGAGCCATCAACATGCTTCTTTACCTTGAATAGCCATTTAGAGTCAATGACATTGACACCAGAGGGAGGTGGAACGAGACGCCAAGTGTTGTTTCTTCGAAGAGCACAGATCTCCTGCTCCATCATAGCACGCCAATGTGGGATGCCAAGGGCTGCTCGAAAATGTTGTGGTTCAGTTGTAGGATCAGCCTCAGCATGCACCACACAAGCCGCAAGCCACGCGATAGTGCCATCAGTGCGCTTCTTCGGTTGGAAGATGCCACTCCTGCTGCGAGTATGGGGACGCAGGACGACAAGCGGCGGTGGCGGTGGAGCTGCCACTCTAGAGGGCACGGTCAAGGCCGGCGAAGACAGACTGGGCGGCATCGACGAGTCAGGCGACAAGGATGCGGTGATTGGCGAGTCCGCCGGCCCAGGCGACACCGGGGCCGCCAGCCTAAGCGACTCGGGCACCCCATCCATCAGCTCCACGGGTTCAGCCAACCCAGGCGACAGCGGGGCCACCGGCCTAGGTGGCGACAGCGAGGCCACCCCAGGCGACAGCGGGCCGTCGGCCCAGGCGACTCGGGCATCCCGTCGGATCCACGTGCATGGGACATGCACGCGTGATCGACGTCGGGGACAGTCGGCATAGCGGCGGGGGTAGTCGACGGAGCAGCAGCTGGCGCAGTTGTGTCCATATCATCATCAAGCAGTTCAAGTCGATCGCCTCGTCCAGTTCCTGCACCATGGTTAGGCAACAACAAAGGAGAATATGCATCATCCACAAATTGATCAGGCAAAACTGGAAAATAGTGCAACTCAGTGACGGGAGTATCAATGCGTGATGTGAGTGTGGAAAACAGGAAGACAGTCTCGTCGAACACAACATCACGAGAAATGTAAACACGATTCGTCAGAATGTGAAGACATTTGTAACCTTTGTGGAGAGGACTGTATCCAAGGAACACACATTGTTTGGATCGATACTCAAGTTTATGCTTATTGTACGAACGAAGATGTGGCCAACAAGCACAACTGAACACTTTGAGGAGGGAGTAATCTGGAGTTTCATTGAGCAACACTTCTAGCGGAGACTTCATGTGAAGAAGTCGTGTGGGAATCCTGTTTATCAAAAAACATGCAGTAACAAAAGCATCACTCCAAAACCGAAACGGGACAGAGGCATGTGCAAGAAGTGTTAGACCAGTTTCAACTATGTGACGGTGCTTGCGCTCAGCTGCACCGTTCTGCTGGTGTGTATGAGGACAAGACACATGGTGTGAGATGCCAAGCTTCTAAAAGAAGGTGTTGAGGTTACGATACTCACCCCCCAGTCTGACTGGACATGGATGATTTTGTGCTTAAGCAATCGCTCAACATGTGCTTGAAATTGCATCAAGACAAGAAACACATCAGATTTGCGCTTAATAAGATAAATCCAAGTAAAGCGACTGAAAGCATCGATGAAACTGACATAATAGTTGTGACCACTGACAGAAGTTTGGGCATAGCCCCACACATCTGAAAACACAAGTTCAAGAGGAGCCGTGACAACACGACTCAATACAGAAAAAGGCAACTGATGACTTTTGCCTTGTTGACAAGCATCACACACTAGAAACTCCTTATTACTCGACTCAACAGGAAGACGATGACCATGAAGGACATGGCGCACAATGGGAGTGGCAGGGTGGCCAAGGCGAGAATGCCACTGCGACGATGACACCCGAACACTACTGAAAACTTGAGAGACTCATGGCACATCAAGCGCGTATAAGCCGTCACGAGCTCGACCACTAAGAAGAACGTCCCTCGTGTCCCGGTCCTTAACAAAAAAATGAAAAGGGTGAAACTCAACAAACACATTGTTGTCACGAGTTAATTTAGGAACTGAGAGTAAACTAGTTGCTGAAGGAACATGAAGGACATCAAGCAGACGCAAGGTTTTAGTGGTACGTGAAAGAAGAGATGCCTGACCAACATGTGAGATGGGCATACCTGATCCATTTGCAGTGCGTACTTGATCATGACCGATGTAGGGCTGGCGAGTGGCCAGCTTGTCAAGCTGGCTCGTCAAATGGTTTGTGGCGCCCGTGTCCATGTACCGGGCAGGATCCACATATATGATGGAGTGAACCCGGGATCCTGTGTAGCAAGAGCAGCTTGCTTCTCATTGCCCTTCCCATTGTTCCCAATGCCAAGAAAATCTCGTTTAAAGCGACGATGGCAGCGAGACGCCAAGTGCCCCTCAATACCGCAGAGTTTACACTCAACCCCACCACCACATGCCTCGTAGTGGAGCCGCTTGCGGCCAGACGTCGGAGGAGGTGGAGCGGGCGGACGGGGCTGGCTGCCCGAGGACGGTGGTGCTTTCTGCATGGCACCGCGAGCACCTCCGCGGAGAGCAGCGTTCGCAGACGGACCCTCCGTGTAGACGCCAATGGAGCGGCGAGCAGCGAGCCGCTGTTCGGTGTTGAGGAGGCGTGCGTAGAGATCGCGAGGCGGCATCGGCGTGTCACGTCCGTTGATGTTTTCAACAAGAGAATCATAGTCCTCGTCAAGCCCATTGAGGATGAATGAAGTGAACTCCTCATCACGGAGAGGCTTCCGAATGGATGACAGTGTATCAGCCAAGGTTTTGACCTTGTTGAAGAAGGTCGTGACGGAGAGATCATTTTTCTTGACCTTACCCAGCTGATTACGGATGGTAGAAGAACGAGCCAGCGACTGTGAGGAGAAGCTGGAGTCAAGCGTGGCCCATGCGTCCCTCTACGTCGTGGCAAATACCACCATGCTGGCGACGGAGGGAGTGAGCGAGGACTGAATGGCACTCAGAATAGCCTGATCCTGAGCGATCCACCGATGATGAGCAGGGTTGGACACCATGACAGAACCACCACCAGCTGAGGGCACCGGAACCATGGCCGGAGGACCCAACAGCGTACCATCGACATACCCCTCAAGGTAGTGACTAAGCATCAACGGCAACACCTGAGCGCGCCACAGGAGGTAGTTATCAGCAGAGAGCTTCACTGTCACTAGATGAGCAAAGTGGAACGGTCCTGGTTTAGACACTGATGCGGGAAGCTGCGAGTCATATGTTGGAGAAGCACTGTATGGAATCAGTGCATCGGCCGACGGAGGCGCACGGGAGTGTTGGTGATGACCGTAGGGCTGCAGAGGAGGCACGCCGTAGGGCTGCAGAGGTGGCATGACGTGGGACCCAGGAGCTGCGTAGGGCGCGCCATATGGTGCCTCACTGGATACCACGGGAGAAAGCGCATATGGCGTAGAGGACTGCGCGACGTACGGCACGGGGTATACCCCGCCGTAGGGCTGCTGGACAGGAGCACCGTAGAAGCCCGGAGCGTCGTATTTTTGCTGAATGGGAGCGCCGTAGGGTTGCTGAGCGGGAGCGCCGTAGAGGCCAGCAGCCGGCGGCGCATCACGAGATTGACCCGGGGCAGCACCGTAGAGACCAGCAGCCGGCGGCGCATCACGGGATGGACCTGGGGCGGCGCCGTAGTGCACCGGGGCGACGATCTGGGCGCCGTAGGAGGGCGCGGGAGATCGAGCCGATGCAGATAGATCGGGCGTGGGAGATCGAGAAGGCGCCGTCGGGCGCGAGTCCGAAGCCGCCTGCCGGGCCCAGGCGGGCGGTGTGGACGCCATGAAGGGCGAGTCCGTTTCCAGGGTCGAGGGAGGCGGGGCGGCGGAGGAGGCCGATGCGGCGGTGGCAGCGGCAGCAGAGGAGGCGGAAGCAGGGCACGAATCGAACGCGTCGTTTGATACCATGTTAGACAAATTAGGGTTTGGAACAATATTAATGCTCGATACCCTTGGTGGGTATGGCTGTCATATATTTATAAGAGAGAACCGTATAAATACAGGTTATGTTACAACACGTATATCTAATATATACTTAGTCTAACAGCCCTATATGTGTATCTCTTCTGTAACTCACTCAATGCAACAGTACACAGCGACCACTTCTTCCTCTAGCTCCCTCGCTCACGGGAGCCAGACAAACTTCCCTTTTGTTGGTAATTAGGAAGTACTCCCTCACTTCAAAATAAGTGTCTCAACTTTGTACTAGTTCTAGTACAAATTTATATTAAGCTCAAGACACTTATTTTAAGACGGAGGGAGTAGTTGTTAATACCTCAAAGAGCCAGCGCGGACCAGAACATCAACCATCACCACCGACGTAGATTGGAAGGATCGTACCTGGCACACCAAGAACCACGAGCGTCGGCCAAATCCAACACTAACAACTCTCTCTCTCTAGCCAGAAGGTTTCTCCTGTTCCTAGTTCTCTCGTAGTATGCTCCCTTGGCGACGGAGTGATGTCGAATTACTGATTCAGTACGTGTGGATAAAAAACCACTTTAGCTACTTTTCAGTCGCCTGAAAATAATAGTTATGGTCAATTGATTTCTTTTCCCACCGATTCATCCACGTAATTAATGAGCGCTACAGTGTGCATGCTACAGCAGTACAGTCGATGGATGCAAGCTTGCTTAATTACCGTGAGTATATTAATCACTAGACAGATGACGGGAGCCTGGGCGGCCGAGAGTATTAATGGACGTGTATGTCCGGAGTATTTGTTCAAATTTAAAGACAAATATTATGGTGCTTTTGCTAGTTTTTGACAGTCGTCTAAAGAAAATCTGTTCATGCTATTTTTCTTTTTCTTGTTATGTGTGTTTATTTCTGTTTCTTTGTCTTGAGTTGGTTTTTTATGTGTATGTGTAAATTTGCATGTGTATATGTATGTACCATGTAATATGTCTGTAAATTATATTGGGGGTGTGGAATTTACACTATTATGTATATTTATATATTTTTGAATTATGGAAAAGTTTATGTTTCTATGAATTGTGTGCCAATTTTTTAACCGTTTGTTTTAATTTCCTTTATATTTTATGCCATATTAAGGGTAATACCAATGCCACTAATTCATTCTTCCTTAGTACTTCATTTTTTTACGAAACTTTCACTATTATATGCTTGTGCTTGCATATTATGAAAAAGTAAATTCTTTACAAATTATGTGCAATTATGTCATTATTTGTTTTAGTTTTTCATTATCTTTCTTCTTGAAGTGTAATACCTAGCGCCACCAATTAATTCTTTCTTAGAAAAATATTATTTTAGTTTTTATTTCTGTTTCAGTGTTGATTTAGTTTTAGTTTTTATTTCTTCTCCTTAAAGGGTAATACCATTGCCACCAATTCATTCTTTCTTAGAAAACTTTACGATTTTGATTTTGTTTTAGTTTTATCTCATTTCTTTTGTTTTATTTAATTTTCATTCTTATTCATGGGTATTACTATTGCCACTAATTTATTCCTTATTCGAAAACTTTATTATTTTAATTTCATTTTGGTTTTATTTAATTTTCTTTCTTGTTAAGTGTAAAACAAGTGCCACTGATTCATTCGTTCTTAGGGCATTTTTTTTTTGCAAAATTTCCACTTTTATATGATTATTGTTGCATATTATAGAAAAGCGCAATTTCTATATAGAACAGGTGCAAATTTTGTCATTTTTTGTTTTATATTTTTCATTTTCTTTATTACCAATGCTACAAATTCATTCTTTATGAAAAAACTTCATTATTTTGATTTTATTTATTCATGCATATTGTATGTTAGTTCCTGCATATTATAGAATGCGCAATTTCCGTTTAAATTGTGTGCAAATGTTTTCATTGTTTACATTTATTTCTTCTTAAAGGATAATACCGATGCCACTTATTAATTCTTTCTTACAAAAATTCATTACTATGCTTTTCATTTTTATTTTTATTTCATTTTCTTTCTCTTTGAGGGTAATAACAATGCCACTAATTCATTTATCCCGAGGAAACTTTTTTTCTTACAAAATTTCCAATGTTATATGCTTATTGTTGTGTACTATAAAAGTCACATTTCTGTGTAAACTGTGTTCAAATTTTGTTAGTATTTGTTTTGTTTCATTATTTTATTTCTTCTTAAATGGTAATACCAACATGCTTCTAATTCATTTTTTGTTAGAAAATAATTATTTTAATTTTGTTTTACTTTTACTTTAGTAAAAGTAAAACAAAATGCTTCTTTAATTTTGTTTTGCTTTAGATTAATTGAACCCTAACTTCATATATTATTATTTTGATTATTTTTCTTTTCTTTCATTTTCTTTCTTCTTTAAGCACACTACCAGTGCAATTAATTTATTCATTCTTATCTTTTGGTGAAAAATCCACCATTATATGCTTATTCTTGAATATTAGTCCTCCATCACAAAATTCTTGTCTTAGATTAGTCTAGATATGGATGTATGTAATACTAAAATGTGACTTGATACATCCGTATTTAGACAAATCCAAGACAAGAATTTTGGGACAGAGGGAGTATAAAATAGTGCAATTTTTTTAATAAATATTGTCATTGCTTGTTTTTTTTTCTAAAAGGGTAATGCCACTAATTCATTCTTCCCTAGAAAACTTCATTTTTTCTGTTTAGTTCTATTTTCTTATTATTAGTATAAGGGGAAGAAAAAGTCTACCAGAAAGAAAGAGGCTGGGCCTTTTGATATAGATCGGGTGGTGGATAGTGGTGGAGATGATTTGAATGATTGTCCAAAAACATAGGCGACTATTGAATAATAGCCCGCATAACATGATTTATACTCACTTAATTTTTATGCAATTTGTGTGATTCTTACCACTGTAAAAATTGCACCATTATATGCTTATTTTTCATATTATGAAACAATGCAGTTTCTATGTCAATCATGTGTAATTTTCTGTCATTCTTTGCTTCATACGGTTTTACATTTCCTTTCTTCTTTTATGCAATGCAGTACCATGCCACTAACCATGGCCAGCCGGAGCTGCTAGCTAGCTAGCTCACGCATGGACGCGGCCAACCGGAGCTAGCTAGCTCACGCATGGAGGCGGCCGAGCTAGCTCACGCGCGCACGCACACTGCACACAACACACCACATCACACACTGCATGCAGAGAAAAAAAGTGACTGATCCACATCACAAAGTCAGTCGACTGATCAGTAGTCACTCCCATAAAAGACATGTGTCTGTGCTTTCGGCGGATCACCTCGGGAAAATTATCGCTTCTGGAAGGTGATACCTAACTAAAGTAATCTGCACGTCTTAACCAACATCCACTTATTTGATGTGTTCTTGTTGTTAAACACTGGTCTATCCTTGCGTGATCATCGGTCACCAGAACTCTTGGGAGATCTGGATAGCTGGACACTTCCAGCGTCGCCTTGTTTGCTTCCAGGTCGTCGTTCTAAGAGGAATAGCGAGGGATATTGGTGTTTATTGCTTGACCTACGTGGCCAACATGATTTTCGTGGAGTATAAGACAAGCTAGAATACTTTCTAGTCTAGTTTATGCTTCCAATCTAATCACGATACACAACACCTCCCTGCAGTCACAAGGTAGCGGCGCACACGGTGAGACTGAAGAATAATTCGAAGGTAAGCCGATGAACTTCCTCCCACAGTCGAACGATCGATGCATCGCGGAAGTCATGGCTGGAGCGAAAACCGACGACGTTGCTCAAGCAAGGCGGTAGCCCTTTGTGCCGATGTGGAGGTAGCCGAGAGCGTAGGGTGGTGTAGCCGTGGTCGAGGTAGCCATGCGAGGGACGCCGTGGTGGATGTTGAGTCGGGGTGGCCGGTGTCGAGGTAGCCGCCATGGACCAGGAAGAAGAGCGGCAGCGGCGGCGGCCTCAGGATGAGGCGGCAGCGGCTAGGTTAGGAGCGCGACGGTGGTGGTCGAAATAGGCGAGGGAGAACCGGACAGCGTGACGCGACCAGCGCGGACGGTGACGTTCCCGCGCCTAGAATTAAAGGCGGCACGGCGCATAGCACGCAGAACTCGACGCGCATGGATGACGAAGTGGACCGCGTGCGGTGGTGCTACGGCCCGAAGAGGCGACACAACGACAATGCGCGGGTCGGGGCGACGGCGCGGAAGACCTCAGGGAGGCGGCAGGGACCACGTGCCACGCTCGCTACTGCCAGATTGGGCGACGTAGCAACAATGCAAGGACCAGTGCATCCATGAGGACAGCCTGGAGCGGATGACCTCAGGGCAACCGTGGACTGCGGGCCACGGCACTACGATCCAAAAAGACAACGCAGCGGCAGCTCGCGGGGTTGTTGCAGCTGTGGGGAGAACGACGGGGCAACAGTAGGGACCACGTGCCACGCTCGCTATGAGCCGATAGGGCGACACAATAGAAGGGCGACTGCAAGAGGGTCAATGCAACCACGAAGAACTGACGAACGTACGTACTTACTGCGTGGTGGTGCAGGTGCAGAGGAGGAGGTCCAAGGAGCAGCAGCCATGGCCCGGGGAGGCGGCTATGGAAGTGCTGCGACCAGCCCATATGCAGTGGGTGCGCCGACGAGGTCGACGAGTGCGCGCCCACGTGCAACGCTTGATGCTGTGTGTGTACTCCGTACTCCAGCGTGCAGGTACGCCGCAATAATTGGATGGCTAGCCTCTTTGCGTGGTGTATCATAGTGGGGAGTATCATACGTTAGTATCATGCTTATGATACTATGCATATAATACTAGTGTATAATATTACATCTATGATGCATAGTATTGTAAAATAGTACTTCCCCATTTATGAAGACAAATATAAAACTCGGATTTGCAATCTCTAGTGGAAGCAAGAAATAATCATTTTTCAATTGACGTTTCAATCCCTTCATTATGGACCCTGAAATTGGATATAGCTAGCATGTGTGCTTGTCACACAACCATAAATGACACATGTGGCGCATATGTACTGTATGGCAATGTTTAACCTTAAATAAAAGAGTGATTGACAAAAAACTACCACAATTGGGGGTCGGCGTCTCATAGAACTACCACTTTGAAAATTTTAACCGAAAACTACCGAATTTTTTTAATCTGTCCCTAAAAACTACCGCTTTCAGTTGATGACTGTTTTAGACGATCTAAACACGTTTATGACAAGCTGGACCCAGCCGTCAGGGCTGAAGTGGCTGAACCTTCTTCTTCTTCTTCCTCTCTCTCTCTCTCACACACACACACATTTTAACAAACACCTCATGTGCACTGGTGTGGTCCATGTCGCGCGTCTAGAGGCTGCCGGAGTCGAGGAAGACGGAGGCAGCGCCGGAGAAGGCGCGAGACGGCGGCCACAAACTCCTCGGGCGCCTTCTTCCCGGGCACACGGGGTGACTCCTGCACGAACACGAGCCGGTGCGCAGGGCATTCGGTCGTCCCCGTACGGCTGAGCCTAGTCAGCGGCTGCGTCCAGCTCCACGCTCGCCGCAGTCGCCGCCTCCACCATGGCCGCCAGCTCCTTGCTGCCTGGCGAGGCGTCCTCCGTGTCGTCGTCGTCCTGGCTGCCGCCGAAGGCCAGTTCTCCCTCCCCCGGAATCAGAACCACCATCGCAGAGAGCCCTTGCTGCCGGGCGAGACTGGGGCCGGCCCTAGGCTATCTGTAGGGGGCTAGACGGGGGGATGGGTCAGGCGGCGAGACGGGAGGATGAGTCCGGCGACGTCGATCTGCTGCGCGGGTGGGGGCGGGAGGTGGGAGGTGACGGCTGCGGCGGTGGGAGGCGACGGCTGCAACGACGACCTGTACGTGGCCTCTACTGCTGCTCGTCGCCGTGTGTGGCCGCGGCTGCCACGCCGGTCGCCATGCGTGGCCACAGCTGCCGCCGCACCTTGCCAGTGGCCTCAGTTGCCTCCACTCCTGGCGAGTCTCCCCTGGCATTGACTTTTCAGCCACATCAGCCTTGACGGGTGGGCCAGTCCTGTCAGTTTTCTGTTTAAATCGTCTAAAACGATCATCAACTGAAACTGATAGTTTTTAGGGACAGATTAAGAAATTTTCGGTAGTTTTCCGTCAAAATTTTCAAAGTGGTAGTTCTGTGGGACGCCGACCCCAATTGTGGTAGGTTTTTGTCAATCACTCTAAATAAAATGATTCGTGTTGTTTCTCAGTTACCAGCTACTTCTGAAACTAGAGATACCTCACACATTGAAGCGGGCATTGGTCGATGAAACTTTGGGTTAATAACAAGAGAAGCAAAGTTTAAAATACATATGACTTCTAATAATTGATTACATATAGTTGTAACAATATTCGGTTTTATATACTCAGAATAATTCAATGGAAAATATTTTTCCATGCATGATTTACATGTTAAGGTGTGCTTTATCCAATTCTTAACTGTATGATGAGGTGACATGCTTAAAAAATTGATCATTCCCATTTTTAAGTCAAGCGATAAACAATTAGTTTTAAATCAACTATTAGAAGATTTCATTTGGATAGTCAAATCCGACGTCTGTGAGTGTTGAGTATGAAGGAACCAGTTCCAAGTTGCTATTGGAAAAAAGTGCCAACTTTTTGGACAGCGCATCTGTGTCTGCAAGTACAGCAGGCATATGTACTGTGTTAAAAGAAAATTATAACAGGAGTAGACCAATAGTCACACCCGATAAAAGCAAGTTCAGTCTAACGAATTGGAAACAAGAGTGAACATTTTTTGACGAAACTAAACATGGGAGTACAATGGGCGCCAAGGTTTGATACCCCAAAATTTCAGGTTTTCATGAGAATTTTCTGGTATTTTTTGAATTTAATATTCATATAGAGGGTGGAGCACCCGAGAGCTCCCAAGAACCCAACATTTAAGAGTACTGGCTGAAATAACTATTCTCAAGTTGCCTGAGCAATAGTCACACCTACTAAAAATATGGTCAATCCAACTGAGAGTTTGCTGAGTGTTTAAAACACTCCGCAAACGATTTGATGAGTGCTTACTCGGTGAAAAGGGCGATTCCAGTTGTGCGTGCTGTAGTGCAAAACAAGAAAGCGGAATCAAAACATGAGATAAACTTTGGCTTACCGTTTACCAATACAGCTGCAAAATTGGGTTGTTGTAGTTGTAGCTGTGTTGGAAAATAATTACCGGTCGAAAGAATTGGTGACATTGGGAGAGAAGCACTGCTTTGTCTGCAGTCTTTGGACAATATTCTTCGACGAGACACACGAGGGCGGCATGCACATGCGTAAGAACGTACGTCCCTCGCTTTGTCTGCAGGCTGCCGCAGGAGCCTATATAAGCTAGCTCGAACCAACAGCCTTGAGAAAGCAAAGAGCACACGGCAGGCTAGCTACCTGATAAACGAAAGCACCACCACATATCTACCATGGCGAGCACCACCAACGCCGCTGTGATTTCCTGCGTTGTTCTAGTAGTTTTCCTGCAGGTGTCATGCGCCGTTTCCAGGCACCCCGCGGAAAGTAAGTTCGAGCTTCGACAGAACGTCCCGGCGGTGATGACGGTGAACGGCTTCCAGCAGGGAGAGGGGGGCGGCGGGCCGGCGTCGTGCGACGGCCAGTTCCACAGCGACGACGAGTTCGTGGTGTCGCTGTCCTCGGAGTGGTACGCCGGCGGGGCACGGTGCGGCAGGTACATCCGCATCGTCGACTCGTTCAATATTGGCATAAACGTCAAGGTGGTCGACGAGTGCGCCGGCTGCGACAACGAGGTGGGCGCCTCATCCCATATCTGGAAGAGCCTCAATCTTGACACAAGCCAAGGTGAGGTCAACATCAGATGGTCCGACCTGGACTTCTAAACTGCAGAAAAAAGCATGCATGCATGGCGTCATTCGATCGTTCAGCACCAGCTCGTGACGATATCGATGTTCACGTTCAAGTTTCAGCTTTCAAGTGTGTAATCACTGGGATATGCATGAATCCCTTAATGTGTCAGCGTCGTTTATTGTTTTCCCGGCCGTCTACGAGGCAGAATTTACTTGAATAATAATGTGATAACCTACAAGCGTACATGCATGTATATGTGGGTAATTTCTATACTTATTTGTGAACGTTAATCAACGTAAGGTTGTAAGTGTGCAAGTCAGATTAAGGTGATCTCATCTCGCTGTCCCCTATGACCACTGAATACCTAGGGTATCTCGTGCCTTAAAACCCCCGCAAACGTTATGGCCGGCGCGTTCGGATCCTTTTTGCCGTCGAGCATGGTGGCACAAACATTTGCGGACGCGTTCGGATTCCAAATTTCCGCAGACTAGAGCCTAGAGGCAATGTCAGGGGAGGTTTACGAGAAGGGGCGGTGGACAAGATGGCATAGAAGCTCGAGGGCTTCATGGACAATAAGAAGGAGGCATGTGTCAATCGCCATGACATCAAGGAGGAAAAGAAAAAGGAAAGATTTGACATCTTCATGGCGGCGAGGGAGAAAAAGATCAACATCGGAAATCAAAAGTCAAAGCTCAAAGAAAAGAAAACCAAACTCGAAGAGAGGAGGGTTGAGCCGCGAGCGCTTCAGAGGAAACCAAAAATGTTGGCCATCAAGATGGACGAGTTGGATCTCAATGTGCCAAAGGTCGTGCAAGCCGTCCTTGAAAAGATGTTGAACCACTTGCCGAATGAGGTAGCGCAGACATAGGTTGCGGAGGAGCCAGCGACAAAGTGATGAGTGGGAGGCATAGAAAACTTGTCTGGGTGGGCAAAATTTAGGACCGGAACTTTTATGGTTGGGCGCATGTAAAAGCTAATGGACATTCGTTGTGTTTGGTTGTAAAGATTGCATACAGAATTACAGATGCACTTTTATTTGCTCATAACATTTCTATTGATCAATATTTGCATTTTCCTAAATTTGCTATTTTTTAATTTCATGAAAAAAACTAAACTCACGAATTATCCAAAAAAATATTTTTTATATACCTGATCATTTTGAACATTTTTTTTACAGATTTAATGAACATTTACAAATTTAATAGACACTGCGATCAAGTGATCTTAGGTGGTGGGCCCCTTCCTAGCCTAATTCCAATTGTAAACCTCCACATTTGCAGTGGCCCGTAATCCCCCCGTAGCTGTAGCAGATCTCACATAACAGGCATGGAAGAGTAGAAAGCTAAAACAGCTCCTCAACAAAAACAGTTGTTTTGTACCCCCATACCAGTCTACTCTCCATCTAGATCATTCAGTTTGTGTCAAGATTTGTGCAATCCACAAATGTCACAGGCACCAAAAAGCAGGAAGCTGAAACAACTCCTCAGTTAAGACTTCGCAGATCAACTATACACAAGTGTCACTCATTGTTATTTTTTTTATGAAAGATGAATTTGTCAAATTTCAAATTCTGAATGAACTGTATCATATTTAAAAATAATAATGTTACATTAAAAAAATCCGAAACTTTTCTGCACATGATAGTACTTGTGTGATAGCACATGATAGTACTTGAAACTTTTCCGCAAAGTCAAGCTAAAATGTTCTTTCTTTTTTCAACAAGACATCCTCTTTCCATTAATTGCTCAAGGGAAAGATAACAAAGTTCTTTTATCTGTGGAAAAAAAGAGAGATTTTCTTTCATTAACTTTGATGCAAGAATGGACGGGTAGGATAGAGGGCACAGTTGTTTGCCTTGCCTCTGTAATTCTTCCTGTCCCCTCGTTCTATTAGAGCAAAGCTAATAGAAGAGCCGGCTGCCGACAAAGGTAGCACCAGATGTTGCGGAGGAGCCATCAACTGAGTGATGAGTGGGAGGCACAAACAACTTGTCTGGCTTGGCAAAATTTACACGGACCGGAACTTTTATGATTGGGCGCATGTAAAGCTAATTAACATTCGTTGTGTTTTGGTTGTAAAGATTGCATACATATGCACTTTTATTTGCTCATAACATTTCTATTAATGAATATTTGCATTTTCCTAAATTTGCAAAAAAGAAGTTCATGAACATTTTTTAGAACTCATGAATTATTCAAAATTTTATTTTATTTTATATACCTGACCATTTTTGAACTTTTTTACAGATTTACTGAGAATCTAAAAAATTTAATAGACTCTCCGTCCAAGTGATCTCAGGTGGGGGCCCCTTCCTCGCCTAATTCCAATTATAAACCTCCACATTTGCATGTTCCCACCCCATAAGGCCGTACCCCCCCCCCCCATGGCCCGTAATCCCCCATACCTGTAGCAAAACCCATAGCGCCAGACACACGCTCGCCCTCAACCAGCTCTCCGTCCGCATCTCGGTCCCGTCTGTGGACCCGCTTGCGTTGGCCACCCTGTCCACGGTGTGGGTGCAGATCCGTGGGCTCCCCCCACCTGCTAGGGATGAGGGTGTCATCTGTGGCTTGTCCCGTTTGTTGGGAAAGTTTGTGGCAGTCGACGGCGCCTCTCTGCCCAAGGGCCCGGCTGTTCGGGTGCAGATCAAGTCTCCAGACCCCTCCAAGCTCAAGACGACGATCAGGATATTCTTCAACGACGCCGGTTACGACCTGCACATCTCGGTTGAGGGTGGGCTCCCACCGATCCCCTCAGCCCGGATGATGGGGGTGGAGCCAACCCCGAGCCGAGGCCTGGCGGGGGGGGGGGGGGGGGGCTGCCACTCAGGGCTCACCCCGTCGCCCTCGTAGCCGCTCTGAGGCCTCCGACGACGACTCGACAAATTCTGGGGACGATCATCCCCTAGCCGGCTCCTCCCACCGCTTGTCTACCCACTGCTCGGGGCTTGGCTCCCACGACGCTTGCCCCAGGGAGGAGTCCGAGGATGTCAAGGCTATTGCAGCCATGCTCGACGAGGCTGCCACCCTCCCACCTAGCACAACCCTCCCCCCCTTCCTCCCTGCGCTGCTGTCCTTGTCTGATGAGGAGGAGAGTGGTGACAGCCGGGGTAGCATGGAGGTCCGTCCCCAATCCTCCCTGCGGCTCGTGTCTCCGGTGCCCGTCCGGGAGGACCCCTCGGCGACGGCTCTCCTGGAGTCAGGTCCCGTGGCTGCCTCCTCTCCCACGTCGTCCAGGCCACCCAAGTCCCCGGGCCTCCACCGCTCGACCTCTACTCCAGCCTCGTCAGCTTGGAAGAGTGCCCAGCTCTAGGCGGCTCCTCGGCTGGCGGGGGCCTCGCCGACCGCGATGGAGAAGGCGTCACGATGCGCCGCCATCTGCAACCTCGACATAGGTCCGTCCGACTCTCGGGCTCCTTGTCCTGATTCCGATGATATTTGCGTCAATTCCTTTTCCGCTCTTGTTGGTGTGCCACTTGGGCGTCTGGGCAAGGTCGCAGCCGACTCGGCTATAATTTTCCGTGGCGAGAAGGGACCGGTCTTAGAGCAGCTTGCGTCCCTCCAGGCCAAGGAGATTCTGGAGGGCCATCTCGCGGCCACTCAGGCACGTGAGGCAGCAACAGCTGCGGAGCTTCCCCCCCTACGCCCTGCCGGGCTGGGGGTCAGGGGGTCGGGGTCGCCTTGCGGACGACCCGATGAGATCCGTGGTCGGACGCGTTCACGTACTGCTCAATTGCGTCGGGCCCTTAGTGCTACTACTACTACCGTAGGGTCCAGGGAGGAACCGTTAGGCGAGTGATCATGCATGCTCTATTCTGGAACTTGCGGGGCTTCGGTCACGATGACCGCCGCAGGCAGCTCATTGAGTACATGCACGATGACACTACTAGGGAAAACCCTAGTAGGAGCGGTGGTTTGAGAGTTACTAGTAGTGCTTGAGCCAGCGCTACTACTAAGGCGTTACAGCTAACTCTTAGCAGTAGCGCTGGAATGCCAGCGCCACTGCTATACCTAGTTAGCAGTAGCGCTCATGCTGGAAAAGTGCTGCTGATAGTTGTAAGTAGCAGTAGCGTTTCTATAGAAAAGCGCTGGTGCTACCTTTTCCTGTATTTTTAAATTGCAGCTTATTTTTGTTATGGTTTTATATATAGTACTTTCATCAATAAATAACTCAATCATTGGTATCATATATAACAGTGGGTGAAATGAACGTGGAGTAGATTCAAGTGGAGACAACATGTGGTGCATGTCGAGAGTACTACTAATACAAACTTGATCTAGTTTGGATTAGTAGTACTTTCGATGTACACCACATGCTGCCTCCACTTGAATCTATTACATGTTCATTTCACCTACTGATATATGTATAATAACTCATCATGCTCATATAACAACTTAGCATCATGCATCATCGATCATAATAATAAATAACTCATCATTGGTATCATAGTAACAAGTCCTACTCATCATCATCGATCATACAACTTCTACTCGATACAACATCATCATCATAGTCATCTAACCAATCCTACTTAGTTGTTCTTATCACATGATCGCACATGATCATAAGTATTAGCTAGAACCTACTACCTTCTCTCAGGTAAAATAGCATAAAACAAGATAGGCCCTGACTCTCCATTATGGAGAATGGAGATTATCCTGTCTCCAATTCTTGCACTGCGCCTAATGTTGCTTCCAAGTACCTCCTTAGGAGTGGCCATACATTTGTTCCAATCTTTGATGGTCATATCTTCATTGCTTTTAGAAATCCGATATGAATAGGAGTGATTCGTAGGATGACCTGGCTGTATATTCTAAATATCAAGGCGACCTTTGGAAAACATCAGATGAGGCACACACTCCTGCGGGATTATCTGTTGAAAAACATAGTAATAACTTCGTAGTCAGCAATGTAGTTCAGTTTTAGAAAAATTTATGCAAAAGATGCATAGATGTTGTAATACTTAAAAATCTTACCATGATGTTAGCATAGTTCAACTCGTGCACTAGTGGCACATATTGACCAGAATGTGGAGGAGTTTGATAATAGACATTGTAATTCTCAAGATCAATACAAAATGCGACCAGATGATTTTTCTCCTCATAAGTTAACTCAGAGCCATCAGTGTAGTAGGTTCTGTCTACCATCTTCCGCACATTCTTTGAAGAATGAAAATAAGCTATCAACGGAAATAAGCTGTCAACTATTTTGAAATAAACAATATAAATTACTTAATAACTATGTTTGAGAAACTCACATAGCGGTAGAATTGGAAGCGCATCAACAAGGACCCAAATGTCCAAATTGTCTACCTCAATGTCAGGATCACCAAGATCCATGGTGACAAACATACCCTCTTGAAAATCATACATCTTGCAAAGAGCTTCCCACTTCGGGCAACCAAAATTGGATACGCTCTCAGAATTGTATAGATTTACCTCAAAATCCATATCATGGTGGGTCCTTAGGTGAATTTTTTTTTGTTTCATTCCTCTCATGATCTTCAAAACCCATGCTCTCCAAGACATAGCGCTTGCATGGCATGGGATAAGCCAGTCGAATTGTAAAAGACAAAAATTACAGGTTGAAGTAGTAGAAGTCGAGCTTAATTACGAAAAAAAAACACTTTGCGTTGTAGCGTGTCATTTCACAATCGAAGGCCTCCTCGAGCTTAATGCTGAAGCGCCGACCTTCTACCAAGTGAGGCCTGTTGCAGAAACCCAGGTTGTCGCCGCACCAGAGCACTCCCCGGTACTTTCGTACGATGACATTTCCTACACTACTAGGAAAAGGCCTACTAATGGCGCACCGGTTTTGCCTACTAATGGCGCACTACCGGTGCGCCATTAGTAGCACGCCATTAGAATTTTTTACTAATGGCGCACCACTGGTGCGCCATTAGTATCTGGTATACTAATGGCGCACCTGGCAGTGCGCCATTAGTATGTAACTTCATGCGCCATTAGTATGCCTCCCGGGGGGCCATATGTAACCATGTGCTTTGTCACACTAATGGCGCACTCTGCCTTGATGCGCCATTACTATCCTTTGGCATACTAATGGCGCACTCTGCCTTGATGCGCCATTAGTATGAATATTTGGTTTTTTTTTGCTTTTCTGATTTTTGCACAGGTTACAAAATATATTATTGGACAGAATATAGACAGCAGCACACAGCAACATCAGATTCATCGAATACAATAGAAGATTAGTCTCCGAATACAATTCATCATATTAGTCTCCGAATTCAAAAGACCGAACAAAGATAAAACATTACAAGTCTCAAGACCGCGAGTATCGAGTTTGTCTTCACATTACAAGTCGATATCGATCATCTAAACTACCATCACATAAAAGAGAGTTGTGGTCATCACGATGAGCATCATCGCGATCAAACTGGTCCTCATCCGGTTCCTCCAACGCTCCCTCCTCTCTCCCGCTAGATAGCGGGCATATCTAGATTCGGCCTCCGCCCTAGTGGTGTACCCTTTGTAACTGTTACCGCTGAAACGGTGAACCTGTCTCCGACACTCCTCCCAGTCGTCGTAGACTCCGGGAACCTTACCCTTGTACTTGAGTGAATTCCTCCTTGACGGTGCGGAGCGCATTCGGACGCCGGTCCTTCCTTTGCTTCTTCGATTGGCTGCCATCTGTGTGTGCGCCGCCATCATCAGTGGTGGCATCCTCGGCGGCACCATCAGTGGTGTCATCCCCGACGCCACTAGGGGTTGTGTAATCAGGATCGGTGTCTTCCGCGGCGTCCTCATAGCGGTGAGGTTGTTCCTCCATCTCCTGGGACAGCTCCCAGAATTGCTTGCCGCCCGAACCACCGGCCTCATCGTTGTGGGCCATGTTTCGCTCTAAATAGGAAAAAAGTTTGGTCAAAAAGTTGGTTATTGTCAAGGAACAAGATCATGGTCTCATCATTTAGGGTTTGTCGACACCGAGGCACCCTAAAAGCCTAAGCTTTCATCATTTAGGGTTTGTCGACGCCGAGGCACCCTAAAAGCCTAAGCGTACATCATTTAGGTTCTCATCGACACCGAGGCATCCGGGGCAGCCAAGTTAAGTTTTCATCATTTAGGGTTTATCGATGCCGAGGCACCCTAGGTTGGGCCTAATCACTTGGCACTAATCACTTGGCTCTATTGCCACCTATGTTGGGTTTATCATCTAGGGTTTATCGATGCTAAGGAGAATTCTAAGTTGGGCCTAATCACTTGGCTCTATTGCCACCTATGGTTTAATGCAGCAAGAATGGCGGGGCAGTTGATCCTACTTAACTAAGTACTAAGATACCCCGGACCCATGCATTAGTCGCAAGTACCCCATATGTCCTATTTTTAGCAAAGTCATGCTAAAATTCACGGAAAATTTCAGCATGACCTTTGCTGAAAATAGGACATATGGAGTACCCGAATTTGCCGGAACGGAAGTTAATCAACATTCCGACAAACTCAAGGGCCTCTCGGGGTACCTGCAAATTCATCACGACACGATGGTCGGAGACATGACCTTTGCAAAATGGTCGGAGACACGATGGTCTTTCTCAATGTGATCAATTGATGGATCAACACATAAAACATGTCCAATAAGTATGATTTATAGAGTCAACATCAGTATGAATATATATAAAGTTTTTCTTCATCAGCCAGGCCCATGCAAGTAACTGCATCCAGCAACTATTTCTGCTACTCTGTAACTAACTACACTCTGTATTTATAGATTCATTTCAGATGAGATCAGATTGAGCTCCAACTGTAGCTGCAGCTGAGGGATCCATGAGCCATCATGCCAGCCAGCCAGGAAATAAACTTTACTTTCCAAAGGAAATAAAAATACAATGCATACATACATACTTAAGCAGGTAGATAGATAGATAGATAGATAGATGAGCATGTTCAGTTTACAAGAATGAATATAAACAAGCAAAGAATGCATGCAAGTTTAAAGTAAAATGTTTCAGTTAATGCAAGTACTCCTCTTGCTCTCTACTTTCTCTCTTCTCTTCTTCATTTAATTAACTGAATTTTACTGATGTTGTTGTTAACTGAATTTTAATCAGCTGCTGAAGAACACCTTCAGTTTCGTCAGATATAGGTGTAGTTTTCAGTCTCTGTTAGTTTCATCAGAGAAGTTTGCTTTCAGTTTCAAATAATCCGAGCTGCACCTCGGTCGTAGTTTGTTAGGTTTCTCCGCGGCCCTGACCCGACCATGGGATGGAACGAACTAGACGGTCATGACTGCATCGCGGGTGACGCGCGGGGAGCGCTGGGATGGCAGTGCTCACGACCCGGAAGTGGCCTAGTTTCTCGTTTTCTGTTAGCTGTGTAATCCCTGAATAAGAAGAGAAATAGAGAGCAGAAAAGCTGCAAAGTTGAACGCGGGACAAACACATTATAACTGAATTTTACCACGTCTCCCCTCCTGGACGTTTCAGAAACAGGAGGGCCCATGTCTCCCCTCTAGAGTTTTCGAGGGCCCACGTCTCCCCTCCAAAGGGCAGGACGTTTGAGTTTTCGAGGCAACTCCCCACGTCTCCCCTCCACTGGCAACTCCCCACGACGCAAAGGGAGTTTTCTTCCCACATCCAGGTAACTCCCCTCCTATTCCATTGCCGCTCCATCTTCCTCCCTCTGCCTCCCTCCTCATTCCATTACCGCTCCATCTTCCTCCCTCTACCTCCCCCTGCCTCCAGCATCAAGCAACTCCCCTCTGCCTCCACCATCGCTGGCCAGGAGGGCAGTGGCGGAGGAATCGTGGAGCAACTCCCCTCCGTCTGCCAAGAGAATGGCGGAGGCATCGCAGAGCAACTCCCCTCCGTCTGGCAAGCATCACCGTGGTGAGGCGTCTGGCAAGGAGCCGCTGGTGGTCGACGACGATGTTCCGGTCCCCGGGCAGAAGCGGGACTACACTGTGCCGCTCAAGGTTGATATCCACCTGAAGGAGCCGCTGGATGTCGTATGCACCAGCAATCCAGACGAAGCCGACAAGATGATCCGCAAGATGAGGAGGAGGCTCGGCGGCATGCTTTCTCGGAATATCAGCGTTGATTTTGAGTATACCAGGGAAGACAAACCTCCGCAAATTGCTGCAGTTCTGCAGTTATGCGTGGAGGATCTCGTCCTGGTATACCACATCACCGCGGCAACCAAATGGTAAAAACATCCAGTTCTGAAGTAGTTTTTTGGTGATCATACAGAATGTTGTCTACAAGTTTTTTTGATCATTTAGTAGCTGTTATGAATGTTGTCTTGTAATGCAAAAGATTGCAAAAAATACATCATTGAGATGTTATGCTTGCTGTTTTGATCATACAGGATGTTGTCTTGTAGTTGTTGTGATCATTTAGTAGTTGTTGTGATCATACTGTTTTAACTGAATTTTGGTCAGAACTGAAGATGCTATTTTAACTGAATTTTGCTTCAACTGAACCCATTTTAATTCTGTAGTTTCTGAAGTTTTTGAAGTAGATGAATTTGAATGCTAAAGATTATTTTGATGCAGGCCCAAGGAACTTCGCCCGCTCCTGCAGGAGAAGAAGCTGTACACCTTTGTTGGCTTCTGCATTGGAGGCGACAAGGAGAAGCTGAAGTTGTCTGGTTTGGAGATCAACCCCGACAAGTACGTCGACTTGCAGCGCAAATGGAGAGTTCCAAACAATGGAAAGAAGTGGCAGTCTTTGGCTGAGTTTGCAGCCAGCCTCATCGACCCATCCTACTCAAAAATGAAGCAGAAGATCGACATGAATTGGGACCACCTACTATGGGGGGACAGCCCACTGCCAAACAAGCTCATCGAGTTCGCCGCGAAAGATGCGTACGTCACCTTCGAGGCATGGAAGAAAACCGAAATCACCAAAGAAGGTTTCGAGCTCTGGCAAGAGGCGGAGGATCATTGGGATGACCCCTACTACTGGGGATATTGAGTTGTTTGTGGTATTGGGATGACCCCTACTACTGTGTCTCAGTTTGTAGTTATGTGGTTGAACAAGTTTGCTTTTGTTATGTTGAACAAGTTTGCTTTTGTTATGTTGAACAAGTTTGCTTTTGTAATGATGAACAAGTTTGCTTTGGTTGTCAGTTGACATCATCTCATCGCTGAGCATGGTTTAGTTTTACCTTTATCTATTTATTATTTAGGCAGAGCTATTCAGGCATGGAAGATATAATCATCCTTATGGTGAGGATCGCAATGTTTTTAGCTTCCAAGTTTCTAATGACACATGATCTTTCCAACCACATAACTTAACTGCAAACATTTCCCCTGTAAATTGTAGTTACACATTCCAACCAATACCTGCAGGTTGTAATTTCATACTGAATGACCATCAATGACTAAGTGAAGCAAATAATTGCTATGCATTTCTTGGCACGCGAGAAGGAAGAGGGGAGAGGAGGCGGAGCTCACCGGGGAGGCGCAAGGAGGCCCTGCGACAGCTTAGTAGCAACAGAGGTGGCCGAAGTTGAGGAAGACAGCGGCGACCCGAGGAAGAAGAGGTGGAGGGGGGTGGAGGGGTCGAGCGCCGTCGCGCCCTGGTTCCGCGGCTCGCCGGCCCGGTGTTGAAGCAGATTCTGCCCGCCGCTTTGCCTGTCGCCTCGGTGGAGCTCGAGGGCTGGGAAGGCGAGGGAGGGGGTGGGTGGGTGCGGTGAAGGTGAGGGAGGGGGTGGATTGGGAGCGGACGGCGATGGGGGGCAGGGCAGGGGCTGACTGGGGGCGGCGACGGAGACGGAGGCGCGGGGGCGGCGGCGGCGTGGGTCGGGGCAGCGCGCGGGTGGATCTGGTGGCGAGGGAGGGAGGGTCGAAGGGGATCTGGCGAAAGGGAGGGAGGATAGCTAGGGGGAGGGTTCTAATGGTGCACCGTCCAGTCGTGCGCCATAAGTATGACTATTCTAATGGCGCACCACCCCTCGGTGCGCCATTAGAATTTTGTTTTAATCTAGCCCACTAACCATATCTACAACCTAACCCTATCTACAACAGAACCCACCTACTAGCCTGACTGGTCAGCACACAGCACACACACCAGGAGGTCCTGGGTTCGATCCCCAGGCTCCCTAATATTTTTTATGCATTTTAAATGCTGTTTTTATATTTATTTGTGTTTAAATATGTTCAAACTTGTTTAAATCATAACAGTAATATTTTTTTATAAAAACAGTAATAATTTTTTAAAAATATGTTCAAATTTCTTACTTGAAAATATCATCGGCGGCGGCGGTGGAGCGGGGGAGGGTGCGGGGATCGAGATCGAGATGGAGGGGGAATCGAGATCGAGATGGAGGGGGATCGAGATCAAGTGTCCTCATGAATTCAAAAAGTGCCCATGAAATTTAAAAATATTCATGATATCAAAAAGTGCCCATGAAATACAATCGAGAAATGAAGACTACGATTTAAATACAATCGATCTTAGCTAGCTATCTGTTCACAATCTTCTTGCCCTTCTTTTTCGCAAATGGAGTTCTTCTGTGGAACGGACGTCCTTTAGGTAGGGTGGTCCTGCTTCTTCTTGTGGTGTGTGCTGCTACTTCATCGTCGTCATCATGTTCGATCTTCGGGTCGCCGTACTTGTCGAAGTCTTGCTCATTGGCTACTCCATCCATTCCGATGATCTTCCTTTTGCCTCTCCTCACGACAACACGACTGGGCTTTGGCGGGTCGGTAATGAAGAAGCATTGGTCCACTTGGGAAGCCAGTACCCATGGCTCATTTTTCGCGGTGACGTTTGCGCCCGCGGTCTTGGATTTGGCTTCGGGTATAAACACGACTGGGCTTTGGCATAGTGCACCATTAGTAGGTTTGCAAAAAAGTAAAAAATAATTATATACTAATGGCGAACTGTCTTGGTCGTGCGCCATTACTAGTTCTAACTAGTAATGGCGCACTTTGCCATCCCTGCGCCATTAGTTTGTATGGAAAAATGGGAAAAAATCAATAGTAGTGGCGCACCGTGAGCACGGTGCGCCATTAGTGTCTTCCACACTAATGGCGCACGAGCAACCGGTGCGCCATTAGTATATAGTAGTGGCGCACTACTTACCTGGTGCGCCATTAGAATCAGTCCTATTTATAGCCCTTTTCCTAGTAGTGCTATGTTCATAATTGAAAGATTAAACTTCTAAAATTCAATATATGTACTACAAAAACTAAATTAGATCATTATTATTCAGCACGAGTTAACTATCGGTCCGTTGAGTCTTTTTTTGAAACCTCTCAGCTCACGTGGTGTATACATTCGACCGTTGGTGATGGTCGCTCCTCCCTTCATCCCCCAGTGCATTAAAACAAAATGTCTAGCACACGGGAACGAAGGAGAAGCGACCCCCACGACAATAGTCGACATTCTTCTTCGTTCTCTCATATATGGTGGACACACTCTCTCACTGATTTTTCGACCGTCGGTGATGGTCATTACTCCTCCTTCCCCTAGTGCCTAACAAAGGTCTAGCACAAGGAGAAGAAGGAGAAACGACCCCACGACAATAGTCGGGTTTCTTCCTCTCTCATGTATGGAGCCTCGATAGACCTAAAGTCAACCCAAAATGTCGTTTAATTATCTTTCTAGAAAATCCAGGCCACTCTATATTTCCTACATATTCTAGCACAAGTCATGCCAAAATTTACGAAAAAATACGGCATGACCTTTGCTAAAAAAGGACAAATCGAGCACCTGAAATTTGCCGAAACAGAAATTAATCAACACTCCAGCAAAACATAAGCCACTCGGAGGACATATCCTATTTGCATTCAAACTTGATGGTCATTGTATTTCAAAATATCTTATAAGACTCATATTGACATGGAGATTTGGCTAGTCTCACCTCGAGATCGGAGGGGTCCTGTGACGGGGGATGACGGCGGCGATGACACGGCCTCCTTTATTTCTGCAAAAACAAAATATAAACAAAAACAATAGTATCATCATCCTAGGACTTAGTGAAACCCTATGTCTAAAACTTTCTCCTAAACTTATAAAACCTAGTTCTAACCCTAATAATTTGTACTGCCCATCTATCCATCCATTTGTCTAAACCTAGTTCCAAAACATTATTATCATCATCTTAGGACTTAGTGAAACTCCATAAGCTACATTTAATTATTCTATTCAAATTTACTTATAATTTCCTATTCTATTCAAATTTACTTAGTCAAATTTTCTACAAATTTCCTATTCTATTCAAAAGACCTACATTTACTTATTTTTTTAAAATTTCATATTTTATTCTATTCAAATTTACTAAAAACAAAAACTAAAACCTATTTACAGAAAGGGGGAGGAGGAGTGTGGGAGGAGGCCAGGAGGAGGGAAAGGAGGAGGAGGAGAGAGCGGGAGGGGAAGGAGGAGAGAGGAGGGAGGTGGAGGAGAGAGCATGAGAGGGAGGAGGAAGAGGGGGCTGCTAGAGAGGGAGGAGGTGGATGGGTCCACCGGCGGAGAGGGAGGATGAAGAGGGGGCCGCCGGCGCCAGAGAGGGAGGAAGAGGAGGGGGAGGAGGAGGATGGATGGATCAACCCTGGGGTGGAGTAGGAGGACGGCGACGTCAGTGGCGAGGGCGGCGAGGGCGACGGAGGCGAGAGGCGACTGACGAGAGTGTGAGGGGGAGAGTGAGAGGACGTGCGCGGGCCTGTTAATTTGGATAAGGGCCATTAGTGGTAGCGCTTGTCTCTAAAAAGTGCTACGGCTAACATCTGTAGCAGTATTGCTTTCTGAAGAAAAGCGCTAGTGCTACAGATTTTAGCAGTAGCGCTTTTTGAAGAAAGGCACTACTGATAAGGCTAAGAATGTAAAAAATAAATCAAAAATACATTGGTCATTAATGATCTTTTTGTGTAGAATCTGAATTGTCAATAGGAATATTCGCCGTTATTGCGGCCACAGATCCTACACATGGAGTTCAATGAAGACCAAGTGGTTGTGATGGTTTGAGAAGCACCATATTTAAGGTGGTAAAAATTCTGTTCGCGGAGCGAGGTGGGACTAAACTTTGGTCTAGGAGGGGGTACTGAATTTATCAGTAGCGCTAGTCGGGGAAAAAGCGTTATTGCTAAGATGCATAGTAGTAGCGCTTGCAAAACGTGAGCACTACCACTATCCCTAGCATACCTGGAACTGTTTGTCAATTGTACTAGTAGCGCATTTTATAGGTTCAGCGCTGCTACTAGGATCATAGTAGCAGCACCCGTGCTGCCCAAGCGCTACTGCTATGTAGCAGCAGCGCTTTCCTTGAACAAGCGCTACTAGTGAGCTCATGTGTATAAGCATTTCCCTAGTAGTGTGAGTCCATAGATGTGGTAGCAATCCAGGAAACAATGTGCTCTGAGTTCTCTCTCGTAGAACTTGAGCGTCTTAGCAGAGATCTATTTGCATGACACTAGTTGCCATGTAGTGGAGTGTCGGGTCACTCTGGTGGCATCCTTCTAGGTGTGAAGGATTCCACATTTGAGGTGGGATCCATGGATCGTGGATCCCACTTCGTCAGCATGGAGGTCTGGGAACGTGATATGAACTTCAAGTGGGAGATCATTGTGGTTTATGGCCCGACCGACCATATTCGCTTGGCCGCTTTCTTGGCCGAGCTCCATGCCAAGATCGCCTCCGCGACCTTGCCTGTAGAAAAAGTGGCAGGAGGAGACTTCAACCTCCTCTGCTCCACTGAGGAAAAGAGCAACTCGCTTGTTGACCCTGCGGAGATACGTCAATTCAATGACTGGATTGCAGACTTAGGCCTTCTAGAGCTGGATAGGGTCGGAGCGAGATTTACCTGGTCCAATAGACAGGTTTCCCCGACCCTTGGTGTGCTTAACCATGTGTTTTTCTCCCCCGACTAGGAGCTTCAGTTCCCTTTGGCCTCTCTCCAGGCTATTACTCGCATTGGGTCCGACCACGTTCCCCTTCTCTTGTCATCTAGGGATCATAGACCCCTTCCCACCCCCTCCCCCCGCCCGCGGTTTCGTTTCGAAGATTTCTGGCAGCCGTCCAGGCTCACTAGGTCTTGGCGTAAGCCGAGCCCCATAGACAGATGTTGATCCTGGACAAATGGCGTCACCTGTCCAAGCAGTCCAGGCAGTTCATGAAAGGATGGGGCGCTAATATTGGGAGGGACCTTCAGATCCAGAATGCCTCCCTCCTCGAGGAGGTCCGAGCCCTTGACCTTCGTGCAGATATTTCAGGGATCGCCGCTGAAGAATGGGCTCACAATTATAATCTGGAGGACTCTCTCATGGAGATCTACTCTAAGGAGGAGGAATTTTGGCGCCAGCGAGGCATATAAATTGGGTGCTGTTTGGCGACGCCAACACAACTTACTTCCAGGCCGTCACTAATGGCCGTAGGCTACGCTGCTCCATTCCCCTTTTATGGGAAGGAGGTCAGCTATTTCAAGACCCTCCGGCTATCCGCTCGCTGGTTGACGACTTCTACAAGTCGTTATTTGCGGGGCACCCTCGGGGTGGAATCTCCCTTGCCGACCATATTTGGTCACCTGACCAACAAGTCTCCCCGGAGGAGAATGCGGCCCTGCTCGCCTGATTTGATGCCGCGGAGGTGGAGGCTTTTGTCAAAGCCATGAACTTGGCTTCGGCCCCAGGCTTCGATGGACTGCCAGTTCGCTTTTTCCAGGCATTCTGGCCGATGCTCAAGAGATCATCCTTGACCTATTCTGTGAGTTCTCTAGGGGAACATTAGACATGTCCCGGCATAACTACGGGATCATCTTCCTGATTCCCAAGGTGCCGGGAGCCGGTCACATTAGGCAGTCACTACAAAAAAATACACTTCCGTGATGATACGTGTTTGTCATAATAGGTCGCGTTTTTTGTCATGCATGTACATCCATGACAAATTTATGACAGAATCAAGATAGTCATACCTGTGCTGTCGTAGAAGTGTTCCATGACATTACCAAAATTATCTTCACGGAAGTGTCCACTTCCATGATGATAAATCGTGTGTCACAGAAGTGCTTTCGTCAAGGGTGACCGACACGTGGCATCCACCATAACGGAATGCCGTTAAGCTATCGGGTCGGGTTTTGGATCCGATAACCCGTTAACAGCCCCGACCAATGGGGATTTTCCACATGTAAAATCATCATTGGCTGGAGGAGACATGTGTCAGGTCCGTGCTGGCACAGGTGTCACTCATCCAATGGGCGAGACGCGCCTATGAAATGTTGACACGTGGACCGGCCCATCAAGTTTAAATGGGCCGGCCCAACTAAAGGCCCACAAAATTTTGCGGACCATAATGGGCCGGCCCAGCTAAAGGCTCATGAGATTTTGCGGACCATAATGGGCTGGCCCAGCTAAAGGCCCACAAGATTTTGCGGGCCATAATGGGCCGGCCCAGGTAAAGGCCCACAAGATTTTTGTGTGCCATAATGGGCCGACCCACGGCCCACAAGATTCTTGCGGATCGTAATTGGCTGGCCCGGCTAAAGGCCCACAAGATTTCGCCGACATTAATGGGCCGGCCCAGCTATAGGCCCACAAGATTTTGAGGACCCTAGTAGGCCGACCCATTAACTGGCTGCCCTGTTTTGGGCCAAATGCCGGCCCATATTTGATCCGGTCCATTAATGACCTGCCACATTCCGGGACTAATAGTGGCCCATATGAGATCCGGCCCGTTAAAAGCCTACCACGTTCTGGGCCAAATTACGGCCCAGATCAGGTCCGGCCCTTTAAGAGGCTTTGGGCTCAATTATGGCCCATATCAGATTCGGCCCGTCAACTAGACACTATGCTTTTGGGCCCACTTGCTAAAGGCCCACTTAGTAGTTCGGCCTGATATTAGTTTTGGCCTGTTAAGGGCCCGTTTAACTTTTCGGCCCTATATTAATTTCGACCTGTTAAAAGCCTGTCATATAGTTGGGCCTAACTACGGCCCGTTTTGCATCGGGCCTGCTCGTAGCCGATATCTGATTGGGCCAAAGAAGGACCGAGACAATTTTGGCCTGTTAAAAGCCTATGATTTGATTCGCACAATCATGGGTCGGGGTTCATTTGGGCTGCTACCGACCCGTTAGCTGTTCGGCACGTTTCAGGCCCAACCTACATCGTGATTGCATGACGACCCGATTATGTACCATAATTTTACGGTTTGGCCGGTTTACTACGAAGATAGGATATATATACAGTAAAATAACTGCAGCATTGTGAATAAGAAAAAACCTAGACTATACAATAAAGAAATTGCAACATATTACATCCACTAGGCATCAAAGTTAGCCACTATGATAATAAAGCACAAGCAAACACCAGATTACATACACTGGGCATCAAAGATCACCACCATTGCAAATAATCACGCCGACAAAATAATATACAAAACCGACAGCAGTTCAATAGAGTTCAAGAATGGTTAGCCCTGCTGGGGAGCTGTAGCGCAAGCAGCTGAGCAAGATGATGAGACTGCGCTTGTTCAACACTTATATCTTCCTCACTCTGAAAGATAAACAAGCAGACAGATGACAGGTTTTGCACATAAAAGTATCAGTGCTGACAATTCATCACATTTCTTACTGGCGAATAAAGTGACACAGTTTAAAATTGCATTAACACAATATGGTATTGTTCAGGTCAAGACATGGCAGGAAATGACATTGTGAAGGAGTTGGCAGCTTCAGGACACCACTGGATTACAGATCAAGAACTCATAAGTATCAATGTTAGTGTGCTGTCAGTTTATCCCATTTCACATTGGCAAATAAAGAGACGGTTTAAGTAATACTCCCTCCGTCCGGAATTACTTGTCATCAAAATGGATGTGTCTAGAACAAAAATACATCTAGATACATCCATTTCAATGACAAGTATTTTCGGACAGAGGGAGTAGTAGAATGATATGACATTGTTCATAGTTAAGACATTGCAGAATATGACATTGTGCTGTAGTGGGGAGGTTCACCACACCACTAGATTACGGATGCAGAACAGAAGCATACATGCAGTGCAAAAGAAGATCACTTGCTCTGTATAGTTTAATTTACATGGTATGAAGAAGGAACTTGGTTGTACAACTGAAAACTTAAATTGAGAAAGGACAACCTTTTGTTTATGAACTACATAATAAACTTTAAACATGCAATTTGTTGCAAACATAAAAAATAAACAGCTGTTGCAGTCATGCCTAACCAAATATATACAACAAAGTTTGAAGGCTTGAGATGGAAAAATTTACATTATTGCTGAAGACATGCTCTATAAAGGCCTTGTCCATGCTGATGGGGGGGGGGCAATTCAAGAAGTTTACCACAGAATCTTCTTCATAAGCATTGCCTTTATTCTACATTTTGTTAAGAGTAAATATAGATATGATAATATACGAAAAAATGGAGAATATTTAAGATAAGATGAAGAGTGATGCTACATAACCAAGTAGCTATAAATGTAAGTGCAGCAATACAAGCAAAAGGTACAGCCAAGAGCAATGCACAGCTAAACTTCTTCAGTACCAACCTTATGGTAAGAGTAAATATAGATCTGATGTGTAGAAAATGGAGGGCAAAGGAAAATAAGCTGCAGAGTGATGGTACATGAACAACTACCTGTCATTATAAGTACACTAATAAAGGACATCATGTACTTACAAGAACAATGCAGAGCTAAAAAAACATTGGCATTGGATATATTCTACACTAATGTAACCATTCATACATATCAGATAATTTGGAGTGAACAATTGATAAGCAAGCTATCATGCATATTGCAGTCACATAATGAACCAGGTATGTATGCAAGTACAGTGATACAGGACAATAGGTACTAACAAGAGCAAAGCAGCAGGAAGCATATTTGCGATATCCTGTCGTTCTTTTCAAACAGGAATTTTTCTTTGAGCAGATTTCCTGCAAAAAAGATCCGTAAGGCACATGCGGAAAAGTAGAAGTTCAAATTGTCATGTGATTTTATAGACAGTACCTCATCTTGGGAACGAGACCAGTGCATAACAAGGTTTTTCCATTCAATGTCTTCTAAATTTAGCACAAGAGACTTCACCAGAAATTCGTTTATAGACTTGCCATCAAAGTGTGATTTCCTCAGGTAACACCGATACTGCTGCAATGCTTCCTTGAAAAGCACAAGCAAGTTTTGCTCGTCATGACTATCCAGATTGACCCTCGCCTAGTTACAACAATGTAATGTAAATCATTGATGTGTTCAATCAGTAGAAAACAGGAAAATAATAACCATGAATAATAGCACTTACACGTAAGTTGGACAGGAAGATGTGAAAATGATTTTTGTCTTCACAATAATCTTCCCATGATGGGAATATATGCACGTAGTCCCTAACAACATTGAAAGCATTGTCTTTTAAACTGGGAATAAATGGAATGGGGTTCCAATCTGCAGGAATTGGTCGTCTCTGTAGTTGGGATAGGTCTTCGGTCGGTGGACTTGCTGTACTTTTTGCTGGAGTGGGATTTTTCTGTGGTACAGCTGGTGCTATGGCAAATGAAATTGGTATACCTTTTGCTGGAGTGCAGGTCCTGTGTGTTGGGGCTAGTGGTGTGGCCAGTGAAGTATGGGTACAGTCTGCTGGAGTCGGTCCTACGTTTTGTGTCACTGGTTGTATAGCCAATATAAGTGGGGTGTGGTCTGATTTCTCCGGCACCACCACATTTTTCAAGGACTTTGCTGGTGCTCCTTCAGGTTCGGCAATCACCCTCTTCCTTTTTGATGTCTGATGCACAAGAACAGCATTTCAGTGGAAAAGCATGGTATGATGACAGATGGAATATGTATTTATAATGGATGGGCATGGCATCTCGACTTATATGATGAGTAAACTAAGCAGATGCCGGTGCAACAAAGTAGAAGGAATGCAAGACAACATATGCAAGATACCCGCAATCAATAAAACATTGCCAAATTAGAACAGGCACCTTGATGGGTGAACAGGACAGGCGATCTGCCTTTGACTCCTCGAGGCTAGAATAGTCATTAGGATCATATTCTGAACAAGAGTCAGCAGGTGGGGAGCGTATGAGTTTCATTGCATCCAGAATGGCACTCAATGCCTTGGTGCCAATTTTTGAAGTCGTTGCAGTGTTTAGCTTCAAGAGTGGACTGCTGCTAGTGCGACACAAAGCAGCTACACATATCATAGTGTAGATATAACGGGAAAACCTTAAGCATCAGAGTAAAATCAGCAAAGTGGAACTTGTTGGAATATATGTGCTAGTATTGCCGGTACAGCTAGAAAGGCTTCAGATACCAACTCTCTTCAAGTGAAGGTGCGGTAATGTTAATATCAGTGTAACTCTCAAAGGCGACACAGCTCCCTGCATTTCCTCGCTATTCTTATAGGATTCAAGTGGGCAGGCCACTACAAATCCTATTCCTATGTTTACAAGATCCTACAAATCAAAGAGGCTCAAAGTGTCCATCACAACGACCGTATAGACCTCTACACTGCAAATGTCCCTGCTCATCTTCAGTACAAGGAACATACTGTACTACTATCATACTCTCTCCGTTCCAAAATATAAGTCTTGGTAGAGATTTCCACTATGGATCACATCAGATGTATCCAGATACATTTTAGAGTGTAGATTCACTCATTTTGCTCCATATGTAGTCCATGGTGGAATCTGTACAAAGACTTGTATTTAGGAATGGAGAGAGTACATATTAAAGAAGAACGGAAGAGGAACATGGTAAAGAAGAGCATGCAGATTTTGGATAATAAAATGTTGGTTGTGCAATGCCCACACATGATGAACCAGAGCGCATTAAGAATGCAACTCCCAGCTGTCTCTCGACCATTTCAGGTGGTTGGATGAAGATCCTACGTCTCCTAACCCTTCTTCTTCCTCGTCTCTGATTCTTCCCATACAGAACACCGCACGGGCCGCCGGCCAGACCACCGGGACCCACCGCCTGTGTTCCTCCGCCACCCCCACCCCCACCCCGCCCCCCACCCGCGTCGAGTTTTCTTCGTTCGGCGAGGCCCCACAACCACCCGAGCCCCTTCGATCACACCGACGAACTCCGACGAGCTAAAAATCGACTGACCCAATTTTGAAATTTAGTCTACTGTGATTTAACTAGTGTGGAATATAAAAGGGGAAAACCATAAGCATTGGGAGTATAGTGTTGAGCGTGCCATGGCGGATCTGAAGGTGCAAACCGGACAAAGGCAACTTCGCAACCAAGATAAGAAATCAGAGTAAAGCAGTGGCGATCTATTTTCTTGTTGTGATAAATAAGTTGAGCAGATACAAAAGAGTACCGCCTCTGGTGCGGCGCAGTGTACGCATCTGCTGACAATTTGACGGTGCTGCGGTAGCGATGTCTGTCAGTAGCGTGGAAGCGGATCTAGGAGGGTAGACGGTGGCGGCGGGGCACGGTGGACGAGACGGTCGTAGGAGCGGCGCCGGCAAGGTGGACGACAGTGGCAATGAAGCGAGAGGACGGGATGCAAGGATCCCAGTCTGAAGGCATGGACGAGAGAGGTCGATCTCTTGTAATGGATGGCGGCGTCGGGGTATCAGCTCCGGCATGGTGGAGGAGGACGGCGGTGGATGGGGTGGCGGACGGCGGCGGACGGAGGAGGGTGGGGTGGAGAGGGTGTTTTGGCGCCCATGGAGTACGAATGGGGAAAAGGGAGGTAGAGAGGAAGGGGGAACCATGTATTCAGGGCGCGCTTGTCTCAAATGCGAGGAAATTTACAAACTTAGCCCCCGTTTCAAATTTCTACTACATCAAAGCTACATTTGTCGGTTGGCGATAGGACGGTAATCTCGCATACACTGAATATTTGCCGATGAGAGTTTGTTTTTGGTGCCTACCGTCTATGAATATGAATCGGGGACAGAGTCGATTTCGGCCAAGGACACACTGTGTTTTGGCGTCCACCGTGTATGAATCCGGGTGAGAGGCGGTTACGTCACGTTTGGGTGAAATTACAAACCTACCCCTATCAAAACCTATAGAAATCCAGCAGATAGGCTTTGTGTGGGAGGGATAGGCAGTAGTAATTTCCATCTCCCAGATTTTGGTTTCGGGCGGTTACTGTGACTTTCCCCGCTTCAATCAAATTTTGCAGACTGCATGTTTTCCGTGCCAACTCAATTCGAATCCCGTTTGTATTCTATTTTTTTCGGGCGGGATCCATTTTCAATAGGAATTACATTCTATATACATCATTTTTTATATATAATTTGAAAAGCACAACAAAGAATTCTGCTCCTTTATATGTATAATATGATTTACAAATATAATGATCTCGACATCTTAAGGTTGAATTTGAAAAAGTTAACCAAATTATGTTCTACTAAAATGTATGGATCAGTAATATCTACATATTAAATATAATGAATTCCTTTTTTGTTCACTCCTTTCCCGCCCATCTCTCTCGCATGCATGCTCCTTCAGGTAGCTATCACTCTCTTTTCTCCAGCTCACCCGCATGCTCACTTCATGTTTCTCCTACCCTCGCAAACATGGTCTCTTGACGTCTCCCTTAAGAAGTCACACTCTCCTTATCCTTATACATTACACGGTTTTCATTATCTCTCACGTCTCTACTGTTCTCTGGTATCACTCGGTACCTAAGCTTTCTTTTTCACCGCCACACACACAGTCTCCACTCGTCTTTCACTTTGTCTTTCTCTCTATGGGATTCTCTCACACACCCTATATGTCTCTATATATGACTCATACCACTAAAATTACTCTCTCTCTCTCTCTCCTGTAGACACAACATTTGTTGCGGTCTCCTTTTCGTCTCCATCCCAGACTGACATTATTCATTTGTTTACCGATCAGACAACCCCGACTACCGTCTCCTCTCTCTCTCTCACAGACACACACACACACACACACACAACTCCTGCTTCCATTCCCCTTCCCGACTACGGTCTCTCTCTCTCACACACAAAACTCTTGCTTTCACACCTCGACTCGTACTTTCTCACAAACATTTATCGACTAGCTAGCCTTTAGATAGGTTTATACACCCGCACACTCGTGCTTCCACCATCGCATACATGTCTCTCTCCCACTCCTTGTATCTATGTAGACTTTTCTTCCCTTCTTGAGACACGCCCTCTCCTTCGTGCACACACACACTATCGCCTCATTTTAAGCTGATACCTATCGCACGCACACTCCTTGTGTCTTTGTCACACATGCACTCCGTTCTCCTCCACTCTCCCTCTCTCTCACACACACATGGGCTTTTTGCAACAACTAGCAAGATGCCCATGCGTTGCACGGAACATCAAGATGCATTTGTATGAGTAGTTTATCTTGTGGGGGAAAGGATGAACGAGGGAAGGCCTTATTTGCAAATGTGGAGAGGGGTGTGGGTATCTTTTTGCAAAATTGCCATAGTTTCCTTCCTATCCGTCAGATATAGATCGGACTGCCTATATTGCAGGATGGCAGGCACACGATCATCACCAACAATGCTTTATATAAGAGTAGGGATAAAAAATAGAGTTGGTGATGATGGTGGGCCTGCCATCCTGCAATGTAGGTCGTCCGATTTATATCTGATGGATGGGAAGGAAAATATGGCAATTTACCCGCACTCTTCACCACATTTGCAGATAAGGCCTTCCCTCGTTCATCCTTTTCTCCCACAAGATCTTGATGTTCCGTGTAACGCACGGGCATCTTGCTAGTAAGAGTAGAAATTAGACATATACCACTTCTCGAATCTTGAAACCAACAACATTCCTCCCTTATCTCATCAAAACCGCCAAAGGAATATATTTTGAGTGAAACATAACATATTTTTAGTGATATACATATTTCAAAACTAGACTTTTTTCTATCAAATCAGTGAATATGTATTAATCTACTTTGATCGTCTGGCAACGCATTGGCACATTGCTAGTAGTTATTATAATTTTTTGGACACCAGACAAACGGTGGAGTACATATACGAAGAGAAGAGGCGCACACACGCAGTCGGTCTCTCGCTGTCTCGCACACATGAGTGTTACGTAAATGCGACGTTAACAAATAAACCCTAAAACCCTAGGTGCACGATTGCTGCCTGCATGGGTACCGGGTATGTGGTGGAGCACCTTTGTAGGAATAGTCAGCTCGCGTGATAATTTGATCCATAGGAGTTGATGGTCGGGACCACAGGTGAACAACTTGGAGCGCGGTGGCTCGCCGGTTGCCACATATCAAGTAGCCATGTTTAAAATATCGTTTTTTTAGCGGGGCTAAGAGTTCCGATTTTCAATGGCACGTTATAAGTAGTAAGTAGTTTTTAGAATGATTGGTATGGAGCGAAAATGGAATTCATAGTACTACTTACCTCCTTGGCGTATGGTTGTATGGGTTTATGTTGCGAGATGTTGAACCTGGTAGTTCTAGGGCAAATACTATGGTTTAGATTTAGATGCTGGCTTTCAGTAATGAAAATCGGAAGGGGAAACCCTTCTTTGAGTCAAAGTTTGTCCACGAATTTTACTTGTAAAATGTGAATGGAAAACAGGATTTTGTTATACCCGAACAAAAAAGGACTGTAGGGAGTGATTGCTCTGAAACGGACGCGACCTCTCATAGCGCAGGCATTGAACCGGCGCGCCGGCCAAGAGGGCCGCACTCGCTGCAGGCCCGGCTGACCACGCCTCCTCGCCGCGTGCAACAAGGTTAAGACTGCCCCGCCTGCCTTCATTGAATCCGCGTGTGTGCCAGCAACACGTCCTTCCATGAGCCGGCAGGCATTTTAGAACACAAAAAATGACTAAAATATAATTAATTTACACATGATCTTGACTTGTTGTGCTTGCATTGGTAGCAGGAATTAGTAGAGGTTTTTCTTTATTTATAACTCTCCTCACAATTTTTTTTCTTTGAAGTGAATCATGGTTGTGGACATTATGCATGAATGTGCAGATATCTGTGAACATGAGTTTGATGTGGAAGTTGAACTTGGAATGTCGGGCTTGCGCGTGAACTATACCATGTCCAATCCTTCATCTGTTATTGTTTGGAAAGTAATTGCTGTTATTACATGACCCGAAAAAGCAATTTTGTGCCACATCAGTAGATGTACAGACATCACAACATGCATGCTGACTGGATAAACATTTGAACCTAGCTATTATGAAGGAAATTTGTATTGACAACAATTTTAGATAGCAGGAGACGCCTAGCCTGCTCTGCCTCTGCTAGCTTATTTATGGCTTCTTCCATCTCTTCTTTAGATTGGGTGAAGAGAGCATCTGATTGTTCTTTTCGCTTCTTCAGGAACTCAGCTACATCCTCAAGCGCTATTGCACGCTTTCTTTCAGCCTTTAATAATGCCACAAGGACACGAACAACTGACGACTCCACCTAGCTTGTGTGTAATCCAACATCATCTGGGAATTTGCACCTTGTGTCTAATACAACATCATTAGGGAACTGGCACCTTGTGTGTAATCTAGCCTCATTTTGAAAACATGATCTCGAGGTTGACCATACTTCCCTCCTCGCAGGAACTGCATCCTGACATGAAGTTACTTCTTTTTTAGATCAATACCCAGAGCAACCTCAATCCATTTAGTAGAAGCCAGATAAACAGAACTCGGAGAAGTGAATTCAAAAGGAAAAGACATATAAAAACAGACTAGAAGGTGAGAACACCCACTTCCTACATCAAGCTAAAAACGAAAGCATTAGGACGATTAAGACTCTTCTTATTACACATGGAAGAACACCACGCTTAAGAGAAACAGAAAATACAACATATACACATCGAAGAACACGAGGCTAAAAGAAAGTAATTGAAAGGGTGTTACTTACCAAAGCTCGTTTTACAGGTTCGGTGCAGCTCCTCTTTAACTTGCCACGCTCCTTGAAGATGTCCCGAATATCCCGTGTTTGGTCTTCATTGCTCCTCTGCATGTTCGCACTCGTGGTTTTAAAATCTCCACATGGCAAGAAAAATATACTACTAGTAATACTCGCGCATCTTGTGGGAAACATTAAAGCACTCGTCTGCCATGTTAGAGCATCTCCAACAGAATCGCAACGCGCAGCAATTTAAGAAAGCGTTTACAGTGCTGAGATCGAGAAGTAGATACTAGAGAGTAGAGGATAGTTCTCAACATAGATAGATAAAAAAGATAATTCAACTACTCCTCATCGTCCGACTCCTCCTCGGTGATGTCCTCCTCCGACGTCTGACTGTAGGCGTGAAGATAGCGATCGTCGTCGGATTCCCAGGGCGACGCTGCTCCTAGCCTCATGTTGAATTGAGAGTCCACTTTTCGCCTACGCTTGTCCTCGTGATAGGTGGCTCGCTCCGCCTTCCTCTTATCCCTCTCCGCCCTCCATTGCGCGTAGAACTCACGCTCGTTGATGATGTCCTGCGGGAAGTGTTGGCGCCACAGCGCCATGGCTTCCTCGCCCATCTCGGCGATGCCAAGACGGTCCTCCCGCCTCCGGTTGTCGCGACGATCCTCTTCGGTGCTAAGCTGCGGCAGAGGCGCGAGCTCCTGCGCCCGCTCCCGTGTCGGCATGTTGGGGAAGTTCAATGTTCCATGAGGCCATCGGAGGCGCCACGCCGCCGCGTCGTACGCGCGGGCGGCCTCGTTGGCGGTGTCGAAATTGCCGAGGCCGAGGCGCATCCTGCGGAATCGTATCTCGGCGGAGAAGCCACAGGAGGGGCGCGCGCGGACGCCGCGGTATCCCCAAGTTTCCCGGCGACGCGGCGGCATGGTGGTGCGGCGGCGGCGAGGCGAAAAAGAGCAGGGAGAGAGTAGTGGCGAGGCACAAAGTTGTGGCAAGGCACATAGCGGTGGGAGGGCGTTGGATTTTATAAAGCGCGCCGGATGCCGCACGCCAAAACTAGCGCACGCCCGGCCGCTTTTTCCCCCGCGCGCGCGATCCTTTCCCGTCGTCTCTGCTATCTCTACTCTCTTCTCTACTTTTATATTTATTTTATATTTAATATTTAATATTTATCTCTACTTCCTTTACTGTCTACTTTTTTCTCTATACTTTTTTTCTTGCAATATAGGCCGTCCGATTTATATCTGACAGATAGGAAGGAAACAAATGGGAATTTTGCAAAAAGATACCCATACCCATCTTCAGATTTGCAAATAAGGCCTTCCCTCGTTCATCCTTTTCTCCCACAAGATAAACTACTCATACAAATGCATCTTGATGCGTGCAACGCATGGTCATCTTGCTAGTTCTAAAAACCTTTCCATCATTTGCCACACTACTGGTTGTAGATGAAAAACCTACCCAAGCACAATTACAAGCTGATATTCTGTTGAACAATAGAACCCAGGAAATTTGAAGGGTAGGTGAGGGAGTCCCGGATTAGGGGGTATCCGGATAGCCGGACTACCATCATCGGCCGAACTATCATCGGCCGGACTATCATCATCGACCGGACTCCAAGACTATGAAGATACAAGATTGAAGACTTCATCCCGTGTCCGGATGGGACTTTCCTTGGCGTGGAAGGCAAGCTTGGCGATACGGATACGTAGATCTCCTACCATTGTAACCGACTCTATGTAACCCTAGCCCTCTCCGGTGTCTACATAAACCAGATGGCTCTAGTCCGTAGGACCGAACAACAACAACCCTTACAATCATACCATAGGCTAGCTTCTAGGGTTTAGCCTCCTTGATCTCGTGGTAGATCTACTCTTGTAAACATCCACAATATCAATATCAATCAAGCAGGACGTAGGGTTTTACCCCCATCAAGAGGGCCCAAACCTGGGTAAAACATCGTGTCCCTTGTCTCCTGTTACCATCCGCCTAGACGCACAGTCCGGGACCCCCTACCCGAGATCCGCCGGTTTTGACACCGACATTGGTGCTTTCATTGAGAGTTCCTCTGTGTCGTCACCAATAGGAAGGATGCCTCTTCCCGTCTTCAAGGACGACATCTTCGCCGATGGAGCCTTGGCCGCCGGCCAAACTATCCGGCTAGGAGGTTTTCTTACGACCACCTGTCCGGCCACCGCTTCAACGATGACCTCTCATGTCATCGAGAGCAATCTTCACGGCAACTCGGAATCCGCCGAGCAGTTAGATCCAGCAGAGCTCTCGTCTGTAAACGAACTCTTGGATCGGATCGCCGCCCTGGGAGTCGCTGCAGACTACGATCGGTTCGGGCTTAAAACCGATCTGAGAGAGATTAACTCTCCCCAGGTTACCCACCATGTCACGGTGGTAGAGGAACGTCGCGACGATCCTTCTCCCATATTGAAAACTAGTCGTGTCCAGGCTACCGAGCCGTCCATGCCGGATTCCCGCGGAGGAGCGGATTCCGATCAATCACTGAACATAAAGTCAGGCATCGGACCGGACTCGTTGGACAATGTTCCACTTTCCAAGCTTCCAAATTCGGAAACTTCTCGGCCCTTGAGCCTCGAGATGGGCAGGGTCCCGGACTCAATTAGGCCCGCCCGTCCAGATATATGCGATCTATCTCTAATCTGACAAGAGCCAGCCGAAACAGTACATCATTACTGGGCCAAATTCCTCCTGGTCATGGACCGGATAAAGGACTGCCGAGAGGAAAACGCAATCTCGATCTTTTGCAACAATTGCACGGACAGGGGAATCTTGAACGCCGTCAGCCATCGTGAAATCACACGTTTCGCCGAATTGGCATCCATAGTGCGAAAGTACTGTGCCATAGAAAGTTTCCGGAGAACAGAAGATAGGTTTTGGGATAATCCGGCCCCGAACATAGCCCCAGTCCACAACAAAAGGGTGCATTACACTCAGGCACTAAGTACAAGAACCAAAAAACAGAAGCCCCTTAAAGGGAACGAAACCGTACTGGAGGGATAGCTCAGCAAACCCTGTACAATTCACAGTACCAAGGGCGCCACCCCAACACATAGCCTTCATGCATGTTGGATATTACGGTAGGTGGCCAAAAGTGGCGAGGAGCTTCTAGCCCCGCGAAACCACACCAACAATACCGGTACGGTATCAACAGTCTTCGAGACTTTCGCATCAAACAATATGCGGAAACGAACGATCCACAGCCTTGCCGAAGTCTACCAAGTAGCAACAACAAATCCTTGGAGCGACGCGGCCATCACCTTCAACGCCAGCGACGAACCTAAATTCCGAACAGCCCGAGCACCAGCCGCATTGGTCCTCAGTCCAATAGTGGACGGCTTTCGACTTACCAAGGTACTCATGGATGGCGGCAGCGGATTGAACCTCATTTACGAGGAAACTCTTCAAAAAATGGAAATAGACTGGAGCCGCATTGAGCGAAGCAGCACAACCTTCAGAGGAATAATCCCTAGCCGGGAAGCACGCTGCACCAGAAAAATCACACTCGATGTGGTGTTCGGCTCGCCGGACAATTACAGGTCCGAAGAAATCACGTTCCAAGTGGCCCCGCTCAGCAGCGGATACCACGCTATATTAGGACGACTAGGCGTTCACAATTTTCCAAGCCGTACCCCATTACGGGTACATGAAGCTCAAAATGCCTGGGCCCGGCGGGATAATCACTCTCGTTAGTGATCCGGACATAGCACTCCGCGGCGAAAACAAAACAGCCGCATTAGCCCTGGAGGCACTATCCGAAGCCCTAGCGGCAGAGGAACTCACCGCGCTGCGCGCTACGGTGCACAGAGAAGACGTGATACTCGATAAGAGATCCAAGTCCACCTCCTTTAAACCAGCGGACGAAATTATAAAATTCCAGGTCCACCCAATGGACCCGACAAAGACGGCCTCCATCGGGGCACAGTTGAACCCTGATGTAGACGCCGCGCTGCGAGAATTCCTTCGAGAAAATTAGGACATTTTCGCTTGGCATCCTTCAGATATGCCAGGAATCCCTCGCAGGCTGGCAGAGCATAGCCTAAACATCCTAAAAGGGTTCAAGCCAGTCAAACAGGCTCTTCGACGATTTTCCGAACCCAAAAGACAGGCAATGGGAGAAGAACTAGCCAAACTATTGGAAGCCGGATTCATCAGAGACATCAAACATCCGGATTGGCTAGCAAACCTGGTAATGGTACCAAAGAAGGACAGATCCTGGCGCCTATGTGTCGATTTCAAAGACCTAAATAAAGCCTGCCCAAAGGATCCCTTCCCCCTCCCCCGCATCGACCAAATCATCGATGCCACTGCAGGGCACGATTCATTGTGCTTCCTGGACGCATACTCCGGCTATCATCAAATCAAGATGGCAGAAGCGGATCAAGCCGCAACGGCATTCATTACTCCATATGGACCATTCTGCTTCAACACGATGCCCTTCGGACTTAAAAACGCCGGCGCAACATATCAGCGCATGATTCAGACATGTCTGGCTACCCAGATCGGCAAAACAGTAGAGGCATACGTAGACGACGTAGTCGTCAAAACCAAACACGTCGAAACTCTAGTAGACGACTTGAGGGTCACATTCGACAACCTCCGAGCATATGACATCAAGCTGAATCCGGAAAAATGCGTTTTCGGCATACCAGCCGGAAAGCTCTTGGGCTTCATTGTATCCGGTAGAGGAATTGAAGCAAATCCGGCCAAAATCCGAGCCCTATCACAGTTGGATATTCCAAAAAACCTCAAACAGATCCAGAAATTGACTGGATGCGTGGCGGCTCTCAGCCGCTTTATCTCCCGCCTAGGAGAAAAGGCATTGCCCCTCTATCGCCTCCTCAGGCACACCGAACACTTCGAGTGGACGGATGCTGCCACTGCCGGACTTGAAGAAATAAAGGCCATATTGGCAACGAATCCGGTCCTGGCTGCGCCCAACCTGAGCGAACCTATGTTGTTATACATCGCGGCAACACATCAAGTAGTAAGCGCGGTGCTCGTCGTAGAACGAGAGACAGAAGGGCATAAATTCCCTCTTCAAAAACCAGTGTACTACGTATCCACTGTTTTAACCCCCTGCAAGTCCCGTTACCCGCACTATCAAAAGATAGCGTATGCGGTGTTCATGGCATCCCGGAAGCTCCGACACTACTTTCAAGAGTGTTCGATAACAGTGGCCTCCGAAGTACCCCTAAATGACATTATAAATAACCGCGACGCAACGGGCAGGATTGCAAAATGGGCCATTGAGCTCTTACCATTCGACATAACTTACAAACCCCGGCGAGCTATAAAGTCGCAAGTTTTGGCTGACTTTGTCGCTGAGTGGACTGAAGCCGAACTCCCTAAAGAGTACGGCGCATACTCCAATTGGATTATGCATTTCGACGGCTCCAAAATGTTGGCCGGATTGGGGGCTGGCATCGTACTAACGTCCCCAACCGGGGACAGAGTCCAATACGTACTTCAGATAATGTACACGGACTCCAACAACGCAGCCGAATACGAGGCCCTCTTACATGGCCTCCGGATGGCAATCTCCATGGGCATCCAACGCCTAGAGGTGCGCGGGGACTCAAACCTCGCAATATCCCAAGTAAATGGAGACTTTGACGCCAAGGATCCAAAAATGGCAGCCTATCGCAACGCCGTCCTTAAAATGTCAGCTCGGTTCGAAGGACTTGAATTCCACCACGTAGCCAGAGATAATAACCAAGCGGCCGACGTATTGGCACGCATCGGCGCAAAACGTGACGCTGTCCCTCCAAATATCTTCCTGGAACGGCTGTTCAAGCCATCCGTACTATGGGAAGAGGAGTCCGGAAATAACAAACCGGAGGCAGCCGCAGAGCAATCTGACATAACCGGCGATCCAGCCGACGAAACAACACCCTCAGCTCACGACATAATGGCAGTAATCGCCCCATGGACAGAGCCGTTCCTAGCCTACTTGCTTAGGCAGGAACTCCCCGAAGACCATAATGAGGCCCGCTGCGTAGTCCGGCGATCTAAAGCCTACAAGGTCCATGAGGGAGAACTCTATAAGAAAAGCACAACCGGAGTCCTTCAAAGGTGTATCTCCGAAGAGGAAGGGCGAGACCTTCTGGCTGAAATTCACGCCGGACTAGGCGGACACCACGCCGCAGCCCGGGCCCTTGTAGGAAAGGCATTCCGTACAGGATTTTATTGGCCGACGGCCCGGGCAGATGCTCAGGACTTAGTCCAAAGATGCGTCGGTTGTCAGATCTTTGCTAATCAGAGCCACATGCCACCCACCGCCCTCAAAACTATACCCATTACCTGTCCGTTCGCGGTCTGGGGGCTTGACATGGTTGGACCACTTAAAGGGGGAACCCACAAGCAAAGGTACCTATTGGTCATGGTGGATAAATTCACCAAATGGATAGAGGCCAAGCCAGTTAAAACGGCAGAGTCCGGACCAGTGATAGACTTTATATCCGGGGTAGTACACCGTTATGGTGTCCCCCACAGCATCATCACCGATAACGGCACGAACTTCACGGCCGATGAGGTTAAATCATGGTGCAAAAATATGGGCATCAAGCTCGATTACGCTTCAGTCTATCATCCTCAAACCAACGGTCAAGTGGAACGAGCAAATGGTCTAATAATGAGCGGCATCAAACCCAGACTAGTGCGGTCCCTTACGAAATCTCACACGCACTGGGTAGAGGAGCTCGACTCCGTACTCTGGGGGCTGCGGACAACGCCTAACCGTACTACCGGATTCACACCATTTTTTATGGTATACGGCGCAGAAGCAGTTTTGCCCTGCGACATAATTCATGACTCACCTCGAGTGCGCATGTACGAAGAAAGAGAAGCCGAGTTGGATCGGCAGGACAGCTTGGACGCATTGGAGGAAGAACACGACGTCACCAAGGCTCGTTCCGCATTCTATCAGCAGCAGGCTCGAAGATACCAAAGCAGAGAAGTACGAGCCAAGACTTACAACGTTGGCGAACTGGTTCTACGCCTGCCGGACAAGAAAAAGGACAAGCTCAAGCCCAAATGGGAAGGCCCCTTCATCATCGATAAAGTCTTGACCGGCGGAGCGTACCGTCTACGAAATGCGTCGGATAACCGACTCGAGCCGAACCCATGGAATGCAGCCCGCCTCCGAAGATTATATGCCTAGCGCCGGACTAAGAGTTCGTCCCTTTCCCCTCGTCAATTTTTTTTTACTTCAGCTGCCTTTTGTTTATCTTTTTCTTCTCAGCCCTATTCATCAAAGCCTTAAAAGGCCTACTTGTGCATCGTTCGCGTGCAATTGATGTGCTATCCGCACTCATTATACCTAGGGGCTTCTTTACCAAAAGCTTAATTATAAGGGCTTCATGCCCAGCACATGTGTCAAGCCTCCACATGTACCTTTTATTCACCATTATATGCATCGATATGACTTAAGTTTTGGCCAAGCTGGGTTGCCTGGCTCCTGTGCTTACCCCTATGTTCCCGATTGTTCGGCTAGGAGGTAAAGGGAGCACCTCTGCGATTGTTACTGCCGGGTCAGCCGGATGTGTACCTCAGACTGGGTGAAGCCGAAAGCTAGCGTTCTTAAGGGAATATTCGGTCGGTGACTTAAAAGACGATTTTTACCCACTTATTTATCTACCCCCAGAGGAAAGGAACCCTTAACGGAACTATTCTCACTGGAAGATGTTTCTTACTACCCATGTAATATAACATAACTAGTTGGGCACTTGTCTGATAAAGCACTAATGACCCCTACGCCTGGTCTCCATGCATACCCCGGTTGTTTCATAACCGAGAAGGTATTCGGACACACTCCGGACTCTAGGGTCCTGAGGTCAAAGCAAAAAGGTCGGCAAAGACAAATGATCTACAATCCGGCTAGAAGGCATTTTATATGTCATTTTATAATACATTGTCAAATCGACTGATTGTATTCTTCCTCAATCCCGTCTAACAGGTTGTCTAATTTACAGTCCTGTTGGGAAAATTTAGCGGCCAACTCTACTTGGCCGTATACTAAACTCACAGGGATCTCCTTCCCATCGGGCCCCACAGGTCCGACTTCGGCCATGTGGTTGGGATCCGCCTTCTTGTACCGCGTCTTTACCATGGCCCAGGCCTCCCTGGCACCTTGGCGGCATTCCGAAATCTTCCATAAATGGAAGCGCTGCCGCACTCCCTGAAGCTTCTCCGCAAGCTCCCCAAGACCCTCGGGTAAGGAGAAGGCTGGCCATAAAGCCTGGATGACGCCGCTGATTGCCTGCCGAACTCGTTCGATCAGTTGCAACAATTCGGGAAGTTGATCACCCGTTGATACGGGCATCTCCTCCGCAGGGCGACCTGTGAGCATACCTGCAGACATATTCTGTCAAATTGACTTCCTCGCCGAACTCTTCTTTTCAAAGGAGTTCGCTCAAGCACTTACTATAGATGCCGCGACGAAGCCACTGATTCTCCTTAACGGAGCCCGACAGCTCGGCCCGAACGCCTTTCAGCTCTTCTCCAAGCTGGGCATGGGCATCCTGGAGCTTGTTCCTTTCATGCTGCACCTTATGCAGCACCCTCTCGCCGGCCTTTAGTTGGTGTAGAAGTTCTTGCCTGTCCGGATCTTGTCCGGCAGCACCTGCAACGTCATTTTTTAGACTTGCGCAAAGGCCAAACGCTACTTATCTTTCTAAAATAATGCGTTACCAGGAGAGGTCCCTGTGTTTCATCCTGCACCAGAGAGAGCGGCCTCAAGTTGGGCCTTGCACTCTTGCAGCTCCTGAGACAGTTGGGTATTCTTCTCGGTAAGATCCTACGTTTCATATGATCCTTAAATCAGTTAATATAACTACTTTAAGTCTCGGGGGCTACTGGCATATACAGCTATTAAATTCTCTTACCCGTATGTCTTTTACATACTGCTCCGTGGCTCTGGTAAAACCATCTTGAGCAGCACGAAGGTGCGCGTCCCCCGCATTAAAGGCATTCAACGCCTCGGGGGAGAACCACGCGTCACGAAATACTGTCCGGCGGCGCCTGTGATTCATGGCACTCTCCACCTCAAACTTGGTGGCGGACAGTCTATCGGCATCCTCCGTCGGAGGAACGTCTGGCTCGCGCCTTGCGCTCGCCTCCCCCTCCAGACCAGGTGCTGGAGCCTGGCTGGTAGAGGTTGGATTGGCAACCTCCATGCCCGCAGTCCAGCGGGCGCTTTTTTCCCTACAATAGTCATGAGCACTCAAACGCTTCCTAGGAACGTTGCTCTAAATAATGAATTGTGAGCTATACCTTTGCGACGACGTTTCAGTCCGCGTCGCGCTCCTCTTCCGCCTACTGGTCCGGACTGGCCTTTGTTGGTCAGCCACCGCGGGCTCGGCTTCTCGCCCTAGGGGCGCCTCCTGCACAGCGCCATCATATACGATGGTCAGAAATAAGCAAGGAAGGAATGACGGTGTCAGGACTTCGGTCACAATCACCTGGGAAGCCGGATATAGTCCGGGATAGTCGGCCATGATGGCGACTAAAGCATTGTCCATGCTGAGCTGGTGGAACACCCCGTCGATTAGCTCCACCTTTATGTCCGGATCCTCTTCGGAGGCCGGATCCCGGGATCTCTCTGGATCCTCGGGTTGCGGAGCTAGACTTAGCATGTCCTCCACGATCTGGCGCAGTTCCTGCGTCGAAAGAAGAACACAATATAAGAAACTTAAGTTTCAAAAAGCATGGGTCGGGCACGTAGAGTGTTCGCTTACCCAAGGCCGGGGATTATTCATGGAGAACCCATTTAACGGGTTCGTCCGAAGGAAATCCTCCTTCTCCCCCTTATACAGGCCGGACAGGATCGTCACCAGGTCTTCGACCGAATCCGGCCCTTTACGGCCATGACGGGTGGCATCGTCCTCCCCGTTGAAATCCCACATGGGGTGGCCCCTGTACTGTAGTGGTTGCACCCCCCGCATAATGCATGTTGCCATGGCTCCAATCATGGTCAACCCGGAATGGGCCAGTAACCTTATTCGGCCCATCAAATAATGGACGCTGTTGTCTTCCTCCAGTTGGGGGCTCCGCGGACGCCAACTAAGGCGTTTCTTCAGAGGAGCATTGCTGAACTCCGGGAGGCCGATCCGAACAGGGTCCGGCAGCGGAGCGTCTTCTATATAAAACCATTCCGAAGGTCAGTCTTCGGACGCCTTCTTAGGGGTTCCGGATGGATATCCGGTCCCGGCAATGCGCCATATTTCGGCGCCGCCCACTTGATATATGGACCCCTCGTGAGAGCGGGGTACAAGGCAGAACAACCTCTTCCACAGCGCGAAATGGGGCTCGACGCCCAGGAATAGCTCGCAAAGAGCTACGTAACCCGCAATATGCAGGATTGAGGCGGGCGTGAGGTGATGAAGCTGGAGTCCGTAGAACTCCAGGAGCCCGCGGAGGAATGGATGTACAGGAAATCCGAGCCCCCTTATCAGATAGGGGACGAAGCATACCCGCTCCCCTTTGTTGGGACTTAGGGTAACCTCCGCTTGCTTCCCACCTTTGTAGGTGGCCAGCCCGGCTCGAACCAGAACCATAAAGGCCGGAGGGAGATATCCCCCCGCTTGGAGCTTCACCAGCTCGTTGTGCGGAACAGAGCATCTCCTCCAATCTCCTGGCAAAGGGCTGGGAGCGCGAGAAGAGGAGCCGCGTTGACGGTCCATGATGGAATGGATTCTTGGTCGAAAGTGCTCCGATGAGTATTTGCGGGAGGAAGATGGTGATTTGGATCTGGATTCTTGCCTCCATTATAGGCAGATTATTCGCACAACTAGGGGGTAAAACATAAAAGACACACTGGCTTTTCACATTCGCGTGGCGCGTGGAAGAAGGCCATTATTGGGCGTGGAAGCCAAGATGCGCAACATTGATGAGGAAGCCGGACACTGTTCGGCAGGTACGTAGAACTTGAAGGAGAACCCGCCTTGCAACACCGAAGACTACACACATGTTGGACTTATCGTCATTGAAGCCTGGTTCGGGGGCTACTGAGGGAGTCCCGGATTAGGGGGTATCCGGATAGCCGGACTACCATCATCGGCCGAACTATCATCGACCGGACTCCAAGACTATGAAGATACAAGATTGAAGACTTCGTCCCATGTCCGGATGGGACTTTCCTTGGCGTGGAAGGCAAGCTTGGCGATACGGATACGTAGATCTCCTACCATTGTAACCGACTCTATGTAACCCTAGCCCTCTCCGGTGTCTATATAAACTGGATGGCTCTAGTCCGTAGGACCGAACAACAACAACCCTTACAATCATACCATAGGCTAGCTTCTAGGGTTTAGCCTCCTTGATCTCATGGTAGATCCACTCTTGTAAACATCCACAATATCAATATCAATGAAGCAGGACGTAGGGTTTTACCTCCATCAAGAGGGCCCGAACCTGGGTAAAACATCGTGTCCCTTGTCTCTTGTTACCATCCGCCTAGACGCACAGTCCGGGACCCCCTACCCGAGATCCGCCGGTTTTGACACCGACAGTAGGTATGAACAAAATTGGAACTGCACATGTACTGCTAAGTGATTCAATACACACATTACCAATCGAGGAGGAGAACGATGGTCGCGGTGGCCTCTGTGAGTCATGGTCTGCAACGGGAGTCAGTTCATTGTCCACGACAGTGGTACTTCTTTGCTTGGCGTCGGCTTCCGCGAAGCAGACCCGAGACCGTGGAAGACGATGCTGGGGAAGAGGCTCCGTGTACGATGAGGATGGTGGACCGGCTCCAGTGCGACGTACGAGGTCGTTGATGAGGCAGATGCGCTACGGTGGACGAGTGCGCTGATGTAAAGGGGAGGAGCACGAAGGTTACGGTGCCGTGGAGAAGTCTATTTTGCGGTGGGTATAGAAACTGGGGAGTATTCAGGTGTACTACTCTGGGTGCCGGGGTGGGGTTGGCTGGGTATGGTGAACCTGAAGTTACGAAAACAGCCCCCTACCAAGCGTCATCCGTAAGCCTGTTTCGAAGGCTTTGATGGTAACTTCCCAGTGCTCGAATCAGGGTCGCGGGAGATTTTCCTGCCAACCTTAAAATTTTGTGACACTGGACTCCCCGTGTGGCGTGTTGAGTGATTCGGCTAAGCAACTAGCGAGTAGTAGTAGTAAACTCTGCATATTAGGTTTGACCGAAGTCAAACTTCCTAAAGTTTGACCAAGTTTATATATAAATATAAACATTTACCATAACAAATATGTATGATGTGAAAGTACATTAAATAATGAATGTAATGGTATTTATTTGTTATTGTATATGTTAATATTTTTTGTTATAAGCTTTCTGAGAGTTTACAAAACTTGACTTTGACCAATGGTAATACGCGGACTTCAATAAAAATGGAGGGAATACACATTTGTTTTCTTGGTTTGTAGTGAACTAAGCATTTGTTGAAATTGTGAAATAAATATATTAGGCTATTGACTTCGAATGTAATGGTCTATACAATCCAATAGTTACAATCATTGTCCAATCCCAAGATGTATACAAGGTCTATAGTACTTCACAACATGCTCAAACTCACATAATCCCAGTCAAATGAGAATCTAAATGCATTTCATAGTTATTACTTTGTAGGATGCAACAAAAACAACCATAACTCTACATCAGCCATTATAGAAGCAACATTTTGACATATCCCAATGTGTGAATGAAACGTGCAGAGAGAGCTTTTGAAGATGGAGCAGATAGGGCGGGAAAGATTGTATGTATGTGGATGAGAGTAGGAGACAAACCTAACGAGAGATAGAGAGAGATAGATAGAGAGAGAAAGAGAGAGGAAGAAGTTAGGTCTGTGAGAAAGATGGAGACATGTAATATACGTGAGATGCATGTGCATCCGGATTCTGTATACGTGGAAGGAGAAGAGACAACATGTTTGATGAGAGAGCTGGAAAAACATGGACGAGAGGGGAAGGATCTCGTGGGTTGAGGGATTGACAATTTTGTGCCGGGTTGAGAGGGATTGGTAATTTTGTGCAAGAGAGAGAGGGGGTGGGGGAGGAGTTAGTCACCCGTCGTCACATCACCCTACGTCCATATGACCCCGCATACTCTAGCACGGTGTCATCGCCGTCTTCGATCTGCCCGATGCCCTCTTTGAAGATTGAGGTGTTGTGCATGTTGGGGTGCAAAGAAGCACAAGCGAGAGTGGTCGCCGTATAATCTTCGATGGGGATGAATTGTGTGCTCGGGGGAGTGTGTGTGTGTTGTGCTGTGTGTGTGTGTCAGTAATTGAGAGAAAAGAAACCTAAGGAGAGAAATGGGTATTCACGAAGAGATTGTGCAGGCCTTGAGGTGGGCAGGGGCCGGGTGAGGGTGTCAAAATGTGCGCATTGATGCATGTGTTGCATGCGATCGTGTGAGAGACGGAAGAATCGAGAGAGATGGTTGTTGTGTTACGGATGCTCCTCTGTCTCTCTCTGTCTCTCTCTGTCTCTCTCTCTCTCACACACACACACAAGTAAACTAGAAGACCGTTCTCTCATGTATACACAATGTATCGGCATCTGTCTATGTCTCACTCATGCAGGATCATTTGCACATTCACACCTCTCTATGTTTGTATCACACACACACCGTCTCCATATTGCCCTTCCGCCACAACACACATATGGACACATACACACATTCTCTCTCGGTCACACACACAAAATAAGTATTAAAAAAAACTACGGCGCACCTAAAATGTCCAAATCCAAATAAACACAAACTGGAGCTAAATTCAAATATATGGAAATATTGCAGCATCAAGAACTTTCCCAGGAAAAAAAGTTCAGTAGTATTCGAGGATTGTTTTCACACACAAAAAAGGTTCAGTGGATGTCCTTCGAGCGCGACATGGTGACGCACCGTTCGATCGACCGTGCGGCCGCGGTTCACGCGCATGCACAGGATTCCGTATCGTGGCTGTGGTACTAACTCAAAAAACTAATAAAAGCGCTGCCTAAGTCTAATATTTACGTGTACTAGTACGATTTTCTTTTAAGTTTGACCAACTTTATATAAAACTAAAGTAAGCTCCCACACGCGCACTCATCAATATGCCACCATCGCCGTTGCGCGTGCCAGCGTCCGCCTGCTCCGGCCAACAATTTCTCGCCCATCACCGCCGTGTCGCCGCCATCCCTGTGCCATGAAGCCGAAGGCTCACCCTCTCAGTCATCTGCAGTCCCTCCTCGCCATGCCGCCGCGCTGCCAAGCACGCGAGCAGCTGGTGGAGCCGCGTCTATGCACGCAACATACGAAGAGGAGGACGAGCGCGTGCTCTAGCACGCCGGCGAGGAGGAACTAGCGTGTCATTGTCGTCTCTGCCCGCGCGGAGGAGGCGTGCATGGTGGCTGTCGCGGCGGAAGCCGGTCGTGCGCGCGTCGATCCCGCAAATCGGGTGTGGACGCGGAATCCACCTTCAAGACCTTGAATGCCACATGGATCCTGCAATCTGAAGGAGCAATTTGGGTCAGTCAACTCATGTGAGCCGTTTGATGCAACATGGATGGCTAGAAGGGCTTCTTCCACCTCTTCTACCGTCTTCTTCCTTCGCTCCGTCGAACTTCTTTCACAAATCGACTGACCCAAATTATACTACTAGTACGAATGTATTAAGTACAGTAGGAACACGAAGATAGGAGCAGTAGTACCAACTGCAAGAAGAACATTACTAAGACATAGTACTAGTACTACTGTACGTACTACAGAGTTCAAATAACGGGAAAGAACATAAACATAGTTCTGCTGGGGCCTCAGCACAACACACCCTTGAAAATAAACTAAGCAACTAGTCCGCTTGACACTGCAGTAGAACCAGCATGAGCGACGGCACTGCCACCTACTCGGAGTCCGAGTCCACGTCCTCGACTTCGTCCTCGTCCCTCTTCCTCTTCCTCTTCGCCGATGCTTCTTTGCTTGAATCAGACACTGGGCTCTGCTTCTTCATCCAACCCTTGTAGATATTTAAACAAAGGTAGGCATCCATTGCTGCGTACAGGATGTGATCTTCATCTAATGTCTTCGACTCCCATGCATGATGAAACTCGTGATGATGTTTCTTCAGTTTAGCGTACGAAGGATCAATCATGGCTTCTGCCAGGGTCAGCATTGAAGGTTGAGAGGAGGACACCAAGCTTGCCTTCTGGAGATCAAAGGGCTGGCCTACAACGAGACCTATCCGACGTAGGACATCCCTGTCGTTCTTAAAGCCTACAGTAACGAATTTCACTCTTTTGTCCTTGAGGAAGTTCTTAAAATCCTGGCACTGAACGTCGGCATGGCATATGTGGTAGACCAAGCAAACGTTATGTACGCAAACCTGGATCACGGCGGGATTCTTCCTCTCTTCGTCCTTTAGATCCTTCTCTCGTCCCAGGACTGTGGTGTACTCAACATCTATCCCAGCGACTCACTCATCCATTGAACTGTTGAACATGCGTAGGAAGCGAGCAAGCCATGATTTCACCGTCGCGGATCCACGTTTGTAGATGACGATGAACTGATCACCGGTGATGGCTCTAACTTGGTACTCAGCAACGACCATGGAGATTTGGGAGGCCATGGATTTTGGAGGAGGGTTAGGAGAAGTTGGACTGTTGTACCCCGCAAAAACTGGGAGCGAACTAATGTGAAAGGACGGGATGACTGGGAGCGAACTATTGTGAGGTAGAAGACGGGGACGAGTAGGGCGTGCGAACGGCGTGGGGTTGCTGGATTGCCCGGTGGATAAACGGCTGCAAGCCCCCAAAGAGTTCTCGAGAACTATGCGGGACCCACTAGATGTCATGTCTACTAGACCCATATCGTAGGCCTGACGGTATAGCTTCTGCCAGTTCGCACGCCATGCCGGCACATGGATGTAACTTCACTTAATTCCGTCAACCGCCGCGCCTCCCACGACCTTTGCCTCCCTCGCGCGGTCGCGCCCTTTGAGACTTCGACCGGCTATAAATGAGCAATTTTTGGCCTACTCCGCATGCATGATACTCCCTCTGGTCATTTTTACTCCCGTCAACCGTTTGCAAAGTGTTTGACCAAATTTATACTCTTTTTGAACACCACCTTATATTAATTAACCAGCCACACCAGTACACTCAGTCGATACAATATTCACCACATAGGGCAGTATGTTATTTACAAGAATACCATCTAATCTATTGTCAAAGCTATACTTAGCAATTAAGTGTGCCACCTTATTAGCCAAACGACTAATCTTTGACAATTGAAGATTGTTGATCAACTTCGAGATGCTCAACGCTTTCATCTTCAGGTCATGCGTAGTAGACCTGTCAAAGTCCCCCGATGCAAGAGACGCTACCAAAAAAGCGCAACCAGTCTCTAAAATTACAGGATTATGAAGAGAAATACCTATGTAGAGACCAGCAATGCAAGCCCTAAGCTCCGCTTCCTCCACGCTTTGACAGGCATCAATGAAATCCCACGACCAAATTGATACTAAAAATATCAATATCTACAATACGGATTATAATGAGTATAAGAACTATGTTTTATAATGAGTGTAAAAATATTGATTGACATTGTGAATGTTGATACTCCCTCCGTCTAGGTGAGTAAGGCTAGCCATAGTGGGAGTAACTTAGGCAGTAACTTAACACATCCCAAGACAATTTTGCTTATGTGGCACGTATTTAATGAGGAAAGAGGTGCTTGTGGTAACATAATATGTTACTGTAACATAGCACTTCCGAGGAAAAATGAGTCTATGAGCTAATAAATGAAGCCATCTATGACACTACTACTATATTACTTTGCACTATAAAGGTAATAACTTAGACTAGTGTCATATGCATGACACTAGTATAAGTTACTCCCCACTATGACCAGCCTAAGTCATCTTAGGCTGTGCACCGTGACCAAGGAGGAGGGGAAAACGAGAGACATTAATGTTTATTTGCTAATTAATAGTATTGCATGCAATGAACTAACCACTGCATGTCATGTTTGATAGTCTCAGGTCATTAAAAGCATGCACACCATCATCTCTTATTGGTTGATATGTCAAGAAACAAGAAACAAGGTAGAAGTTAATGCAGTGCGCCTACGTGTTTTGGGATTATTTGGTTTTCGTAAGATGACTTACACACCTAGCTATTAGAGTACCACTACCTCCCTTCTAGTTCAAAGGGCTCGATTCAAAATTTTCACCTACTCTTAGCAAGATAGTAGAGGCGGTGGAATAGTTTTTGAAGTCTGCAAAAGTACTCAACTAATGTTGTCATTCTTCACAAAAAATGTGTTTACGAATGCATGCATGAACACTAGTTACTCTAACCCCCCTCTCTTCTTTAATTCTTTGCCACATCAACATGTTTGCTATTCCCGTGTATATGATACTAGCTAAGATACCACCATTATGGCCAGCCTTAATCTTCGCATGCAATAATTTAGTGCACCTTGAAATATGAACATGTGTGGGGCATGTATGTTTTTAATGACTTGAGACTATACCTAGCCCGACATGCAAGATGACTTACTATGCACCGTTCCCCATACCTGCAGGAAGCCCGTTCATCTCCAAATCTTTTGCTCTCCATGTGTGGAAACAATATGCCTACCAAACTCTCCTTCTCCCTCCGGCAGTCCCACCACTCCACCCCGTATGAAAAAATCTACATGCATGACTCTCCTCCCCTCACGCTCATCCAATCCATTGTGACCAGCAATATTTCCACCCCTTCGCTCACCCGTAATTTACTCCAACAAATATGCCCACGTAGCTTCAGGTGCATTGGGTCACTGACATATGGGCCCAATAGGGGACTGGCCCACATGTCAGTGACGCAACTGGACCTGCAGTTAAGTCAGTGCAGCTCAGTCCATATCTTACGTAGGTGTGCCATTGCTCGCTATAAATACTGCGCCTCCCACGATATCACTATCTCCCCCCCTCACGTTCACGTTCATCGCTATCTCCTCCCCCTCCCTCTCAGTCGACCACCATGGCATCGCCCCTCCTAAGCCCTAGGGTCCCCTCGCTGCACCGCGCGGATGGTCACGCGTCGCCGTTCCGTTCCTCGCCGCCATTAGTCGAGGAGGACGCGTTGGTGTTCTGCTCCTCGCCTCTACGTGACGCGTCGCCATTCCGTTCCTTGCCGCCACTAGTCGAGGAGGACGCGTCGGTGTTCCACTCCTCGCCGCGACGAGATGCGTCACCGTTCCATTACTCGTCGCCACTAGTCGAGGAGGACGCGTCGATGTTCCGCTCCTCGCCGCTACGCGTCGAGGTGGACGCATCGGCGTTCCCAATCTCACCAACACGCGCGTCAGAGGACGCATCGGCTCCACGCTACAAGGAGAACGCCGCGCTGCCCGCCGACCCGCCCAGCCTTGAGGAGCTTTGGAAAGAAATGGATGTCGCCTTGTGTGGGAGGCTTTGCCTCCAGCAGAGCGTGCCAAAATAGAGGCAGAGAAGAAGGCCGAGGAAGAGAAGCGCACCGCAGAACAAGCTGCCTGGGAGGCCTATGTCGCGTCCGAGAGAGTCAGGCAATTGGCTCTTTGGAAGAAGGCTCGTGCGAGGGCCGTGAGGGTGGTGGAGGACGCCCGTGCCAACGCCCTGAGTGCAGTCGGGCCCAAGCGCCTCATCTACGCTTGGCGGTACATGGACCGGGTGCACGCTTCCAGCGAGGAGGAGTACCTGTTGGCGCCGGATCACCACACCGGTGAGATCGCGCTCGCGCGCCGACAAGCCGCCAATCAGCACCTCGCGAGTTGCGAGGCTGAGGAAGAGGCGTTGTGTCGGCACGCTGGGAAACGGCTGCGCACCAGGGCACTCGTGGCGCGCCGCAAGCGCTCCTGCGAGGGTTGTGGCTTTTAGGAGGAGTATAATTTTTGTTTTGTAAGGAGATCTCATTAGTTTTGGGATGCAAATGATAAATCCCGAACGTCCAGGAATTTTTAGCGTCCTTAATTAAGTATGTAAAAGGGAAAGTTTGGAAACCTTGTGTATTATTATGCATTTTGCAAGTGCGTGCATATAGCACAAACTTTACTATATACTATCAGACTATATGTCTCTCTCGATATATGTTTGCAGACTGTGCTACTCCCTCCGTCTAGGCCAATAAGTCATCTTTGGTTGTGCACGGTGACCAAGAAGGAGGGAAGACTTGTATACCTAGACGGAGGGAGTACTACTATTACTTATGTACATGCAAATGCACGTTTTAACATTACGATGCGGTTTTTGTAAAAGTAGAAAAACAACACTAGTCAAGCTTGTGAAACGATTCAATGCAAAACAAATGCAAAAATGCTCATTTGATTGTTTACTTTTAGCTTCCTTCTCTGTGGTTATTTCTCTGTCGTACTTTGTACGGAGTATCTCACTGGTTGGAAAGGCATGCAAATTCCCAAACCGCTTCCTACACCCTGTATCGATTTTTTTTCCTAACAAGTTGTGCCGTGCAATTGGAATTCCAACTTGAGTACTACTACTAGTAGGAGTACCAGGGGCCATTTCTTTTAGGCTTCTAGATTAGTAATCCCATAACTACTACCTCCGTCCTGGTTTATTGGTCCCCATTGTAATCTGTGTCAAATTTTAATCATAAATTTAACTAATGAAATGTTAGTGCATGTCACATGCACTACTCCATCCATCTAGGTGAGTAAGTCATCTTAGGCTGTGCACCTTGACCAAGGAGGAGGAGAAAACGAGAAACGTTAATGTTTATTTGCTAATTAATAGTATTGCATGCAATGAACTAACCATTGCATGTCGTGTTTGATATCTCAAGTCATTAAAAGCATGCACACTCTTTATCTCTTATTGGTTGATATGTCAAGAAACAAGAAACGAGGTAGAAGTTAATGCACCGCACCTAAGTGTTTGGAATTATTTGGTTTTCATAAGATGACATACACACCTAGACGGAGTAACATTTTATAAGTTAAATCTTTGGTCAAAATTTAGCACAAAATTACAATGGTGAGGAATAAACCAGGACGAAGTAGTAGTTTAGAAGCCCAAATAAATGAGTGAGGCGCCTTATTGTTACTCTCCACTGTAACTAGTCTCATGGGAAAAGCTGGGGAAGCCGCCAAAAGAACTGGCCCTAGGAGTAGTAGCTAGGGATCGAGTGTGTGAGATGAACCAGAGAAAGTAAATGCAGAGAGATGAAATGCAAAAAACACGGAGGGATGTGATGGTTGCTTGTCCGTTTATTTTACCAGGCCACTTATTACTGGGAGTGGTTGGGTTTTGTGATATGACGACTTTAGTGCCACGCCACGAGCAGGGTGAGAGGTGAGACTCCCCTGCAGCGCCGCCCTCTACAATTGTACTACATCGGTCGTGGTTTATTAGTCCCCCATTGAATTTGACTGAAGATTTAACTGACAAAATGTTAGTGCATGTCAACAGAAACTATATCCTTGGATTCGTATTTGAACATAGTTTGGAATGATATAATTTTAGGTGACATGCATCAGCATTTATCGTACTATATATAATGTTAGTTCAATTTTTGGTCGTACTAATCTATAGTAGTAAGGTGCCCGTGCGTTGCACCGAAGAGTGAAATGCATTGATCAAGGAGTTGTTTATTTTGACAAAGGATGTGAGGGTCATCTCATGTGTAACGGGTATCAATAGGTTTCTTCAGATATTATTTCATCTCTAGAGCTCACAAATATCTGGGTGAAATAGATAAAAAGGTATCTTTTGCAAACAAAAGTGTTCAACTGTTCAACCTGCATCCAAAACTTGTGAAGAAATAACACTTATTGTGCTTTGCAAGAAATGATCTTTAAGAATTAGTTTTTGAGTATCGATTGTTATACATGTTGGCTACAGATGACATGGCACTTTCTTATAGTCAACAGTTGGCTATACTATTAAGTAATATTAACCATGCCCTTATACACCTAGACGGAGGGATTAAATCAGGATGACTTGCAAGGGGGCAGAGGAGATGTGAGAAATGGTTCATCGTAAGTCTTTCACCAGTACTGTAGTAAAAATTCATACATGGAAGATTCTAGACTAAACCATAAATGGATGCACTTTTATTCATGCGCGATACTCCAACAGAGCAAGATCCTGCATGGAAGTCTCCACATGCTTAGACAGCGGATTACATTGAGCGAAGACTAATGATCAACATTTTACTTGATAATGCGTATGTCCAGATGAACCTCCTTGGAGTCCCCGTGCACCACGTCGGCGGGTAAAAGATGCCATGGGTTTTACAAGTCCACATTGGCGGGATAGTCCCAGCTCCCCAGAGTCCATGTCCGTCCGATGAGGCTGGTGTCGCCGCCCACGCGACCCGGAGGGGTAGTAACACTGACCACGCACCCGTACATCGGCCTTGTGTCAGTGTCAGCATCAGCAGTGTCGCCCCTGACGCACATTACAGAGACGGGGCAGTGGCCTGCACGGGCCTCGCCGGTGCCCACGATCAAGAGGAAGACACTGCCGTCCTCCTCCGAGACTAGCAGGCGGCGGTGATCCTCCAGCGACTCCGGCATGGTGAATGGGTAGCACGCCTCGTACTTGATGTTCTCCGCCAAGGGCCGGCAGTGACCGCTGCACGCATCCGTGAGGTGATGCACCATGTCCGCCGGCCAGCCACAAAACGGCATCGAGCACTCATAGCAGTGGACGAAAGGCTCCTTGGAGGCATCGACCAGGCCGTCCATGAAACGGGAGTGGCTGTAGGGGACGTTGCGCCAGTTGAATATATGAGCAAGTTACTATGAGATTTAATCTGAATAGGCACAAAATAAATCATGACGGCTATAATAAAGGTGAAAATAATCATGTGGACTAGCATAGTAGTAGGATATAGATTAGAAACATGAATTCTACCACGATTTCGAACAGGAAGGACAGAAACACATACGGTGCAACAGGAGCAGCACCGTTGGCGTTGAGGTTGTCGCCCATGTCGTTGAGGAAGAGGTTGTCGAGGTCAGGGAAGAAGTCGTCGTCGGTGAATTCGTGTCTACCAGCAGTCGCGAGAGTGCGCTCCCCAAATTTTAAAACCACCCGCCGAATGTAGCGCAGGAGGGAGTGGCTGTAGGGGACGTTGCGGCCGCCGAATGGAGTGCAGGAGTAGTACACGAAGCAGTAGATGGTGTCCTTACTAGTACTCCCTAGTCTCTATCTATCTATATCTACTCTTATAGAAAACCGAGTTGGTGATGATGGTATGCCTGCCATCTTGTATTATAGACCGTCCGATCTACATCTGACGGATAGAAAGCCAACTATGACAATTTTACAAAAGATACCCGCACCTCTCTACACATTTACAGATAAGGCCTTGCCTCGTTCATCCTTATCTCCCACAACCTCGTGCTCCTCCCTATGTCTCTATCTCTACTACTCTTCTTTGTTTTTTATAACAAATCAAATAGTGTTGCGCCGTCTGCTGCACGCCCGGCTGAACACGCCTCCTCGCCTCCATCATCACCAACTGAGTCTTTTATAGGAGTAGGAGTAGAGAAAAAAACCAAGTTCTGCTGGGGCCTCAGCACAACACACCCTTGAAAATAAACTAAGCAACTAGTCCGCTTGACACTGCAGTAGAACCAGCGTGAGCGACGGCATTGCCACCTACTCGGAGTCCGAGTCCACGTCCTCGACTTCGTCCTCGTCCCTCTTCAACTTCCTCTTCGCCGACGCTTCTTTGCTTGAATCGGACACTGGGCTCTGCTTCTTCATCCAACCCTTGTAGATATTTAGACAAAGGTAGGCATCCATTGCTGCGTACAGGATGTGATCTTCATCTAATGTCTTCGACTCCCATGCATGATGAAACTCGTGATGATGTTTCTTCAGTTTAGCGTACGAAGGATCAATCATGGCTTCTGCCAGGGTCAGCATTGAAGGTTGAGAGGAGGACACCAAGCTTGCCTTCTGGAGATCAAAGGGCTGGCCTACAACGAGACCTATCCGACGTAGGACATCCCTGTCGTTCTTAAAGCCTACAGTAACGAATTTCACTCTTTTGTCCTTGAGGAAGTTCTTAAAATCCTGGCACTGAACGTCGGCATGGCATATGTGGTAGACCAAGCAAATGTTATGTACGCAAACCTGGATCACGGCGGGATTCTTCCTCTCTTCGTCCTTTAGATCCTTCTCTCGTCCCAGGACTGTGGTGTACTCAACATCTATCCCAGCGACTCACTCATCCATTGAACTGTTGAACATGCGTAGGAAGCGAGCAAGCCATGCTTTCACCGTCGCAGATCCACATTTGTAGATGACGATTATCTGATCACCGGTGATGGCTCTAACCTGGTACTCGGCGACGACCATGGAGATTTGGGAGGCCATGGATTTTGGAGGAGGGTTAGGAGAAGTTGGACTGTTGTACCCCGCAAAAACTGGGAGCGAACTAATGTGAAAGGACGGGATGACTGGGAGTGAACTATTGTGAGGTAGAAGACGGGGACAAGTAGGGCGTGCGAACGGCGTGGGGTTGCTGGATTGCCCGGTGGATAAACGGCTGCAAGCCCCCAAAGAGTTCTCGAGAACTATGCGGGACCCACTAGATGTCATGTCTACTAGACCCATATCGTAGGCCTGACGGTATAGCTTCTGCCTGTTCGCACGCCATGCCGGCACATGGATGTAACTTCACTTAATTCCGTCAACCGTCGCGCCTCCCACGACCTTCGCCTCCCTCGCGCGGTCGCGCCATTTGAGACTTCGACCGGCTATAAATGAGCAATTCTTGGCCTACTCCGCATGCATGATACTCCCTCTGGTCATTTTTACTCCCGTCAACCGTTTGCAAAGTGTTTGACCAAATTTATACTCTTTTTGAACACCACCTTATATTAATTAACCAGCCACACCAGTACACTCAGTCGATACAATATTCACCACATAGGGCGGTATGTTATTTACAAGAATACCATCTAATCTATTGTCAAAGCTATACTTAGCAATTAAGTGTGCCACCTTATTAGCCAAACGACTAATCTTTGACAATTGAAGATTGTTGATCAACTTCGAGATACTCAACGCTTTCATCTTCAGGTCATGCGTAGTAGACCTGTCATAGTCCCCCGATGCAAGAGACGCTACCACAAAAGCGCAACCAGTCTCTAAAATTACAGGATTATGAAGAGAAATACCTATGTAGAGACCAGCAATGCAAGCCCTAAGCTCCGCTTCCTCCACGCTTTGACAGGCATCAATGAAATCCCACGACCAAATTGATACTAAAAATATCAATATCTACAATACGGATTATAATGAGTATAAGAACTATGTTTTATAATGAGTGTAAAAATATTGATTGACATTGTGAATGTTGATACTCCCTCCGTCTAGGTGAGTAAGGCTAGCCATAGTGGGAGTAACTTAGGCAGTAACTTAACACATCCCAAGACAATTTTGCTTATGTGGCACGTATTTAATGAGGAAAGAGGTGCTTGTGGTAACATAATATGTTACTGTAACATAGCACTTCCCGAGGAAAAATGAGTCTATGAGCTAATAAATGAAGCCATCTATGACACTACTACTATATTACTTTGCACTATAAAGGTAATAACTTAGACTAGTGTCATATGCATGACACTAGTATAAGTTACTCCCCACTATGACCAGCCTAAGTCATCTTAGGCTGTGCACCGTGACCAAGGAGGAGGGGAAAACGAGAGACATTAATGTTTATTTGCTAATTAATAGTATTGCATGCAATGAACTAACCACTGCATGTCATGTTTGATAGTCTCAGGTCATTAAAATCATGCACACCATCATCTCTTATTGGTTGATATGTCAAGAAACAAGAAACAAGGTAGAAGTTAATGCAGTGCGCCTACGTGTTTTGGGATTATTTGGTTTTCGTAAGATGACTTACACACCTAGCTATTAGAGTACCACTACCTCCCTTCTAGTTCAAAGGGCTCGATTCAAAATTTTCACCTACTCTTAGCAAGACAGTAGAGGCGGCGGAATAGTTTTTGAAGTCTGCAAAAGTACTCAACTAATGTTGTCATTCTTCACAAAAAATGTGTTTACGAATGCATGCATGAACACTAGTTACTCTAACCCCCCTCTCTTCTTTAATTCTTTGCCACATCAACATGTTTGCTATTCCCGTGTATATGATACTAGCTATGATACCACCATTATGGCCAGCCTTAATCATCGCATGCAATAATTTAGTGCACCTTGAAATATGAACATGTGTGGGGCATGTATGTTTTTAATGACTTGAGACTATACCTAGCCCGACATGCAAGATGACTTACTATGCACCGTTCCCCATACCTGCAGGAAGCCCGTTCATCTCCAAATCTTTTGCTCTCCATGTGTGGAAACAATATGCCTGCCAAACTCTCCTTCTCCCTCCGGCAGTCCCACCACTCCACCCCGTATGAAAAAATCTACATGCATGACTCTCCTCCCCTCACGCTCATCCAATCCGTTGTGACCAGCAATATTTCCACCCCTTCGCGCACCCGTAATTTACTCCAACAAATATGCCCACGTAGCTTCAGGTGCATTGGGTCACTGACATATGGGCCCAATAGGGGACTGGCCCACATGTCAGTGACGCAACTGGACCTGCAGTTAAGTCAGTGCAGCTCAGTCCATATCTTACGTAGGTGTGCCATTGCTCGCTATAAATACTGTGCCTCCTACGACATCACTATCTCCCCCCCTCACGTTCACGTTCATCGCTATCTCCTCCCCCTCCCTCTCAGTCGACCACCATGGCATCGCCCCTCCTAAGCCCTAGGGTCCCCTCGCTGCACCGCGCGGATGGTCACGCGTCGCCGTTCCGTTCCTCGCCGCCATTAGTCGAGGAGGACGCGTTGGTGTTCCGCTCCTCGCCTCTACGTGACGCGTCGCCATACCGTTCCTTGCTGCCACTAGTCGAGGAGAACGCGTCGGTGTTCTGCTCCTCGCCGCGACGAGATGCGTCACCGTTCCATTCCTCGTCGCCACTAGTCGAGGAGGACGCGTCGGTGTTCCGCTCCTCGCCGCTACACGTCGAGGTGGATGCATCGGCGTTCCCAATCTCGCCAACACGCGCGTCAGAGGACGCATCGCCTCCACGCTACAAGGAGAACGCCGTGCCGCCCGCCGATCCCCCCAGCCTTGAGGAGGTTTGGAAAGAAATGGATGTCGCCTTGTGTGGGAGGCTTTGCCTCCAGCAGAGCGCGCCAAAATAGAGGCAGAGAAGAAGGCCGAGGAAGAGAAGCGCACCGCGGAACAAGCTGCCTGGGAGGCCTATGTCGCGTCCAAGAGAGTCAGGCAATTGGCTCTTTGGAAGAAGGCTCGTGCGAGGGCCGTGAGGGTGGTGGAGGACGCCCGTGCCAACGCCCTGAGTGCAGTTGGGCCCAAGCGCCTCATCTACGCTTGGCGGTACATGGACCGGGTGCACGCTTCCAGCGAGGAGGAGTACCTGTTGGGGCCGGATCACCACACCGGTGAGATCGCGCTCGCGCGTCGGCAAGCCGCCAATCAGCACCTCGCGAGTTGCGAGGCTGAGGAAGAGGCGTTGTGTCGGCACGCTGGGAAACGGCTGCGCACCAGGGCACTCGTGGCGCGCCGCAAGCGCTCCTGCGAGGGTTGTGGCTTTTAGGAGGAGTATAATTTTTGTTTTGTAAGGAGATCTCATTAGTTTTGGGATGCAAATGATAAATCCCGAACGTCCAGGAATTTTTAGCGTCCTTAATTAAGTATGTAAAAGGGAAAGTTTGGAAACCTTGTGTATTATTATGCATTTTGCAAGTGCCTGCATATAGCACAAACTTTACTATATACTATCAGACTATATGTCTCTCTCGATATATGTTTGCAGACTGTGCTACTCCCTCCGTCTAGGCCAATAAGTCATCTTTGGTTGTGCACGGTGACCAAGAAGGAGGGAAGACTTGTACACCTAGACCGAGGGAGTACTACTATTACTTATGTACATGCAAATGCATGTTTTAACATTACGATGCGGTTTTTGTAAAAGTAGAAAAACAACACTAGTCAAGCTTGTGAAACGATTCAATGCAAAACAAATGCAAAAATGCTCATTTGATTGTTTACTTTTAGCTTCCTTCTCTGTGGTTATTTCTCTGTCGTACTTTGTACGGAGTATCTCACTGGTTGGAAAGGCATGCAAATTCCCAAACCGCTTCCTACACCCTGTATCGATTTTTTTTCCTAACAAGTTGTGCCGTGCAATTGGAATTCCAACTTGAGTACTACTACTAGTAGGAGTACCAGGGGCCATTTCTTTTAGGCTTCTAGATTAGTAATCCCATAACTACTACCTCCGTCCTGGTTTATTGGTCCCCATTGTAATCTGTGTCAAATTTTAATCATAAATTTAACTAATGAAATGTTAGTGCATGTCACATGCACTACTCCATCCATCTAGGTGAGTAAGTCATCTTAGGCTGTGCACCTTGACCAAGGAGGAGGAGAAAACGAGAAACGTTAATGTTTATTTGCTAATTAATAGTATTGCATGCAATGAACTAACCATTGCATGTCGTGTTTGATATCTCAAGTCATTAAAAGCATGCACACTCTTTATCTCTTATTGGTTGATATGTCAAGAAACAAGAAACGAGGTAGAAGTTAATGCACCGCACCTAAGTGTTTTGGAATTATTTGGTTTTCATAAGATGACATACACACCTAGACGGAGTAACATTTTATAAGTTAAATCTTTGGTCAAAATTTAGCACAAAATTACAATGGTGAGGAATAAACCAGGACGAAGTAGTAGTTTAGAAGCCCAAATAAATGAGTGAGGCGCCTTATTGTTACTCTCCACTGTAACTAGTCTCATGGGAAAAGCTGGGGAAGCCGCCAAAAGAACTGGCCCTAGGAGTAGTAGCTAGGGATCGAGTGTGTGAGATGAACCGGAGAAAGTAAATGCAGAGAGATGAAATGCAAAAAAGACGGAGGGATGTGATGGTTGCTTGTCCGTTTATTTTACCAGGCCACTTATTACTAGGAGTGGTTGGGTTTTGTGATATGACGACTTTAGTGCCACGCCACGAGCAGGGTGAGAGGTGAGACTCCCCTGCAGCGCCGCCCTCTACAATTGTACTACATCGGTCGTGGTTTATTAGTCCCCCATTGAATTTGACTGAAGTTTTAACTGACAAAATGTTAGTGCATGTCAACAGAAACTATATCCTTGGATTCGTATTTGAACATAGTTTGGAATGATATAATTTTAGGTGACATGCATCAGCATTTATCGTACTATATATAATGTTAGTTCAATTTTTGGTCGTACTAATCTATAGTAGTAAGGTGCCCGTGCGTTGCACCGAAGAGTGAAATGCATTGATCAAGGAGTTGTTTATTTTGACAAAGGATGTGAGGGTCATCTCATGTGTAACGGGTATCAATAGGTTTCTTCAGATATTATTTCATCTCTAGAGCTCACAAATATCTGGGTGAAATAGATAAAAAGGTATCTTTTGCAAACAAAAGTGTTCAACTGTTCAACCTGCATCCAAAACTTGTGAAGAAATAACACTTATTGTGCTTTGCAAGAAATGATCTTTAAGAATTAGTTTTTGAGTATCGATTGTTATACATGTTGGCTACAGATGACATGGCACTTTCTTATAGTCAACAGTTGGCTATACTATTAAGTAATATTAACCATGCCCTTATACACCTAGACGGAGGGATTAAATCAGGATGACTTGCAAGGGGGCAGAGGAGATGTAAGAAATGGTTCGTCGTAAGTCTTTCACCAGTACTGTAGTAAAAATTCATACATGGAAGATTCTAGACTAAACCATAAATGGATGCACTTTTATTCATGCGCGATACTCCAACAGAGCAAGATCCTGCATGGAAGTCTCCACATGCTTAGACAGCGGATTACATTGAGCGAAGACTAATGATCAACATTTTACTTGATAATGCGTATGTCCAGGTGAACCTCCTTGGAGTCCCCGTGCACCACGTCGGTGGGTAAAAGATGCCATGGGTTTTACAAGTCCACATTGGCGGGATAGTCCCAGCTCCCCAGAGTCCATGTCCGTCCGATGAGGCTGGTGTCGCCGCCCACGCGACCCGGAGGGGTAGTAACACTGACCACGCACCCGTACATCGGCCTCGTGTCAGTGTCAGCATCAGCAGTGTCGCCCCTGACGCACATTACAGAGACGGGGCGGTGGCCTGCACGGGCCTCGCCGGTGCCCACGATCAAGAGGAAGACACTGCCGTCCTCCTCCAAGACTAGCAGGCGGCGGTGATCCTCCAGCGACTCCGGCATGGTGAACGGGTAGCACGCCTCATACTTGATGTTCTCCGCCAAGGGCCGGCAGTGACCGCTTTACGCATCCGTGAGGTGATGCACCATGTCCGCCGGCGAGCCACAAAACGGCATCGGGCACTCATAGCAGTGGACGAAAGGCTCCTTGGAGGCATCGACCAGGCCGTCCATGAAACGGGAGTGGCTGTAGGGGACGTTGCGCCAGTTGAATATATGAGCAAGTTACTATGAGATTTAATCTGAATAAGCACAAAATAAATCATGATGGCTATAATAAAGATGAAAATAATCATGTGGACTAGCATAGTAGTAGGATATAGATTAGAAACATGAATTCTACCACGATTTCGAACAGGAAGGACAGAAACACATACGGTGCAACGGGAGCAGCACCGTTGGCGTTGAGGTTGTCGCCCATGTCGTTGAGGAAGAGGTTGTCGAGGTCAGGGAAGAAGTCGTCGTCGGTGAATTCGTGTCTACCAGCAGTCGCGAGAGTGCGCTCCCCAAATTTTAACAGCACCCGCCGAATGTAGCGCAGGAGGGAGTGGCTGTAGGGGACGTTGCGGCCGCCGAATGGAGTGCAGGAGTAGTACACGAAGCAGTAGATGGTGTCCTTACTAGTACTCCCTAGTCTCTATCTATCTATATCTACTCTTATAGAAAACCGAGTTGGTGATGATGGTATGCCTGCCATCTTGTATTATAGACCGTCCGATCTACATCTGACGGATAGAAAGCCAACTATGACAATTTTACAAAAGATACCCGCACCTCTCTACACATTTACAGATAAGTCCTTGCCTCGTTCATCCTTATCTCCCACAACCTCGTGCTCCTCCCTATGTCTCTATCTCTACTACTCTTCTTTGTTTTTTATAACAAATCGAATAGTGTTGCGCCGTCTGCTGCGCGCCCGGCTGAACACGCCTCCTCACCTCCATCATCATCAACTGAGTCTTTTATAGGAGTAGGAGTAGAGAAAAAAACCAAGTTGGTGATGATGGTGTGCCATGCAATGCATGGGCATCTTGCTATTTTTTTTGCATATAAGTCCAAACACCATGTAGACACGGTCTTTGAGCATGGTTTGTAGTCGTTCCACATTCGGGCATTGAATTTTGTAACTATTTTAGATTAGAATATACTACTCCTCCGGTGCTAGTAGTAGAGCAGAGTCCTACTCTACTACTCTACTCAAGCAAGTTAGGGCATATCACTGTAGGGAGGACTAGTACTGTGATCACTCAAGCAAGTTGTCTGGCATCGACATGACCCTACGCTGCTGGTATGTGTCTCGTAAGTCAAGCGGCATGCTGTAGTCATCATCACCTGTCCACTTCCCGCAGCACATATTCGCTTCTTCATCTTTGTCCGCACATAATCTCGTCCAATCTTCCATCCCCGCTAAGGCGCCTCCCCCCCCCCTCATCCGAAACCCAAGCACTAACAATGGTAGAACCGAGCAGCGTCTGCTGAAAGAGTGGCTGGAATTCGCTCCCCACAGAGGTAATCAAGCTCATTGTTTCGCATGTGGACAATCTCAGTACCATGTCGCTCGCCGCGTGCTCGTCGGGGCTGTATCGTTTACTCAAAGCCCTCAGGCCGGAGCTTTTTAAGCCAGCTCCTTGCTTGCTGATGCCGCCTGATCTTCAGAAATGACGTGTCACGCAGCATAACGATCGTAGGGTGGCGAGCATCAACCCCCTTGACAACGATCCGATCCCCGTCAGCCTCAACTACATTAACGGTATGTCCTCGGTCGGCATGAACACGTTTTGGATGGTGCTCGTCGACGGTCGCGGCAGCTGGATGCTCGTGGAGGTCTACACCTGGCGATTGATCCCCCTTCCTTCGATTAACACTGCACTGCTTTGGCACCGCGACCCAGAATACTCGGAATCTTACAGTAGCCAACATGATACCAAGATTGATTTGCTCAAGGTTGTAATTTGCCAAGTGCCCACAAGATCTGTGAATTATAAAGACTTCAGGCTAATTGCATTCTTAAACCACGGTCTCGCCTATTTGACAGATCACTGCAGTAAGTGGATAAATCTACACGTCCATCGCAGGATCATACATCCTCCATGGTTCTCTAATGCATTTGAACACAAGGGCTTCATTTACGCTGTCGACTCCTTCTATGGCTGGACGTATTGCTGGCCTACTCCAGTCATCGCTACAAACGGCTGTTACAGCAGTATGTTACTTTCCTATGATATCATGATGACTTGCTTATATTACTGTCAACATTTACTGAAAAAATAGTCATGCTCATAACATGCTGTTCTTAAGATTGACTAAATCAAGAGCCCTTTTTTATTTTACTCCAACTTGATATGATGTTATAGGCCGCCTGGTGTCCCTACCCTTCCTAATCCCATAACCTTTCAAACAAAAGCGGCATGGCAGTTGCAGGTGGTTCCTGGCTCGATCAGACGACGGCGAAAGATTGATGATCGTTCGCACGTACCAGACGTGTTGTTTCACGGAATACAATCACAGTCACTACAAGGTCTTTGAGCAGGATCCCAGCTTCTCTGGGCCTTCAGGAATTTTTTGCTGGAGGCTGGCAAGTAGCTTTGGTACACGCTCTCTGTTTGTCGGACTGAATTATCCGATTAACCAGGAGATAACCGATGGCAAGAATCATGATGGCAGCGCGGTTTCGTTCATCAGGCAAAACTGTGTGTACATAGCGTACCATGTGTCTCTGCACGCACCATAACCTGATATGTGCCACCATGCTCTGCATCCCAAAGTAGGAGAGAGGGTCGCAAGTATCAGACTTCGACCTATAGCTGGAGTTTCCCCCGTCAGGCACCCATCTGGTTCAAGCCGTCAGCTAATCTCCATGGCTTAATAAATAGTAACGTCTAACTGAGCCAGTTAGTTAGATGCGTACACTTGGTGTAGTAGGATCTTTATTTAGTTTGATGCATACACTTGTTCTTTTTTGGTAGCCCTTTTGTAATGATGGCTGATGTTTGGTTTGGAAGAGAGAGATGCATCTTCACTCTTCTAGCCTGCTTACTGCTTCTGTTGCACCCCCAACCCTGGTTGCTGCTGCTGTTGTTTTCAATGTACAATCAGTAGTATATTTCGTCTGTTGGTTCAATAAATGTGTTGTCAGAACGACAAACACAATTTTTTGGAAGTCGTTGCACGGTTCGATCCTTTAGTGCCCCGTATTGTACGTAGCTCATACTATTTTTCATACGGAACACATTTTCCACTTGTTGATAACATGCAGCTCACTGATGAAGGCCCAATAGAGAAGCCCATAATTAACTGGAAGGGAGGCTCTCACATGAATCTGGCCCAGGTACATGCTCATGGTCCCCTAAACATAAATAAGTAAATAAATAAATAAATCTAAATGCTCATGCACCAGTTCTTTGGGAAAATAGGTAGCCCAGTATTTCTTTTTGAAGAATACCCAAGCTAGGCCTATTTGTTTTCTCCGAATTACTGGGCTGCAAATCTTTCAAGACGAGGAGGGATGCATTCCGTCCTGGCCAAAGAGTATGGTCAATGTCTGTTAAAAGTAATATCAAAAGGGTTTGAAAAATCGAAAAAATTATAGCAAATGGGATATTAGTTTCTTTTTTTGTTTTTGTTCTTCACTGATATCTTATACGTATTTCATTGGATTTAACATGACATAGTACTAATTTATTTTTAAATTTGTTTTAGTATGGCTATTAATTTTTTGATTAAGAATATTTCATTCCTGGGCAAAAAATTTACGGATTTTCAAAATTTTCCACATATTTAGTTAATTTTTTGACCCTGGTACTGACCAGAAAATGGCCAGCAATTCTAAAAATGGAAAACGGGCTGCAATAAATTCCATATGAATTAGAAAATGAGTAAAAATTATTAAAATAATAGCAAATGGGTTGTACACGCCATAGATTTCGAGGCTGACTTGTTTGCGCAAGGCTTTGTGAGTGAACACACGATTCTAGCAGCAGTGACTGTTGGATGTCCATCCAACGGCCGACGTGCTTCTTCAATCTCTGTTCTTCCTGCTCCAGCCGCGTAAACTAGCGCCGGTGGGACTGCCTGCTCCCTCCTCTTGTGGCCCGCTGTGATGCCGCGCAGGCTTCCCCGATGTCGGTGTCAACACCGGCGGATCTCGGGTAGGGGGTCCCGAACTATGCGTCTAGGCGGATGGTAACAGGAGACAAGGGACACGATGTTTTTACCCAGGTTCGGGCCCTCTCGATGGAGGTAAAACCCTACTCCTGCTTGATTAATATTGATGATATGGGTAGTACAAGAGTTGATCTACCACGAGATCAGAGAGGCTAAATCCTAGAGGCTAGCCTATGGTATGATTGTTGTTCGTCCTACGGACTAAAACTCTCCGGTTTATATAGACACCGGAGAGGGCTAGGGTTACACAGAGTCAGTTACAATGGGAGGAGATCTTCATATCGTGTTGCTAAGCTTGCCTTCCACGCCAAGGAAAGTCCCATTCGGACACGGGACGAAGTCTTCAATTTTGTATCTTCATAGTCCGGGAGTCCGGCCAAAGGTCATAGTCCGGCCATCCGAACACCCCCTAATCCAGGACTCCCTCAGTAGCCCCTGAACCTGGCTTCAATGACAACGAGTCCGGCATGCAAATTGTCTTCGGCATTGCAAGGCGGGTTCCTCCTCCGAATACTTCATAGAAGATGTTGAACACAAGGATAGTGTCCGGCTCTGAAAGATAAGTTACACATACCACCGTAGAGAGAATAATATCTGCACCAATCCAATCTGCTGACGTATCCCGTAGCGTGATATCACTCCACGGGCAATCCTTTATTTGAATCATTTTACTGTTCCACCTCAGCGCGTTTAGCGAGGCGGTTTCCTTGGCACGTCTTGTCAAAGCAGAGATCGTGTCCCCTTATTCCGGGATTCTCATCAATACGGGCATGGGTAACCCAACCGCGCCATTAACCATGGCGCTTGGGAGATAAGTGAGTTTTATTAGGCCGGTGGGGGGCTCGTAGTTTCGGCCGCCCATATAAGGGGATAAGAATCTACCCTTTCCATTTACGCCTTCTTCCTCCTTTGCTTATCCGTCCCTGCGCGCTCGAGCTCCAACGCCCAAGCCCTCACTTCCCACCTCAACCTACTCCAATCATGTCCGGAGCGGGAGGTAGATGGATGGCCTCCTCCGTCACAGAGGGGCAAATCAAAAAGTTGAGGAAGGCCGGATACTTGTCTGACGACATTGCGCACCGGCTTCTAGATGGGGGACAACTCATCCCCACCCCTAGGCCCCATGAGAGGGTTGTTTTTCTCGCCCATTTCCTCCGCGGACTGGGCTTTCCTCTTCACCCGTTCGTCCGGGGGCTCATGTTCTACTATGGCCTGGACTTCCACGATCTGGCCCCGAACTTCATCCTCAATATCTCGGTGTTTATCGTCGTGTGAGAGGCTTTCCTCTGCATCCAGCCCCACTTCGGCTTATGGCTGAAGACTTTTAATGTCAAGCCGAAAGTAGTGGGCGGCCTCCAAGCGGAGTGCAGAGGTGCCATGGTGGGCCGGATGGCCAACCTCCTATGGCTCGAGGGCTCCTTTGTGGAGACAATAAAAGGGTGGCAATCGGGGTGGTTCTACATCACCGAGCCGCGCGACCCCAAATGGGCGGCGGCCCCCGAATTCCGATCCAGCTTTCCCACACAACTCACCTCCTGGAAAGAGACGGGCATAACATGGGGAGATTCGGAAGAGCTGACCGGACTCCAAACCTGCGTCCAAAAGCTGGTGAACAAGAACCTCAAGCTCGTCAACGTAGTCCAGGTCATGCTTATCCGCCGGATCCTCCCATGCCAACAACGGGCCTTCAAATTGTGGGAGTTTGATCCGGCACATCACCAAATCTTGAGCGGGCTCTTCGACACCACGTACGAAGATGTCTGGAAGGTGCTGCTTAAGGGCGCCGAGGCCCCCGCATCTGCTACCGAAGATCGCGGATTCAGCTCGCGGCGTTAGGTCAACGAGGTAAGCTATTCTACCCTTTACGGGACTCTTGTCTTTCATAGTCTGACTCTATGCGGGATCTAAACTCCCCTACCTTTTACCGGATTCAGCTCGCGGCGTTAGGTCAACGAGGTTATCTGTCCGGCGCCCTTACCAGAAGACCCAGCGGATGCCCGATTGACGGGGCTGCTGGTTCCGGCACCTCACGTGGTGCCGAAGAAGAAGACCAAGAAGAAGGCCACGGGGACTCGAAAGAGCTCCCGGTGCTTGGTGGTGTCGGATTCATCGCCCGACAACCCCGAAGCACCCTCCGCCTCTGAAGACGAGGAGGAGGAAGAAGAAGAAGAAAAGCCTCTCCCCCTCCAACAGGGGGAGCAAAGAAAAGGAAGGCCGCCCCAACTAGGGAGGTCGGAGGGTCCAAGAAGGGGAAGACCCTTCTGCCGGACTACACCTCCGATGCCGAAGACGGCGGGGAGGAATGGCCATCCAGGGTCAAGCCCCTGACAAAATCGTAAGTGTCAGGATACCCATATAACTTCTGGCGCTCCTTTATTATTCGGTATCCTCTGACGCCGAATTCAATTATGCAGTCCGCCCAAAGCTCAGCTCGGCGATTCGTCGAGCGGCTCCCTGAATTCGTCGGATGTGAACAGTGCTTCACTTCCGACAGCCTCCTCACCTCTCCCTACGGACGACGTCGAGGTGGAGTCCCAAAAGGGACCGAACCAGGAGGAGGTGGTCCTGGAGGCGCCGCAAGGCGACCTCCTGGACTTCAGGCCCAAAGGCGGTAAATCCCCAGAGGGATCTGAGTCCGGCCCTGGGCCGGACACTGCTCCGGAACCATCAACGGTTCCCAAGACCGGTAGGCAGCGCCTTCGCCAGAAGGGCATGCGTACTACCCCATCGGCCTCCGTCCAACCGGAGGCACCGGACGATTTGCTGGAGGCGCTTAATGGCGCCTCCATCGACGAGGAGCACCGCACTATTATGAGTGCGGTCATTCAAAAGGTTCAGTCCGCCAAGAGCGGGCTGACAGAAGCCTAAACAAGTCTGTTAACAGGCTTTGAGGTATGTGTTCAAAACATATGAAAATGTTACCGCATAGACAGTAGCCCCTGATGATCAGTTCGGCATTCGGAAAGAAAAGCTGAGCTGAGGATCTTAAAAAGATATACGCAGGAGTCTAACATAAATATGTCAATATGGGAATGCAGGCTGCGCTGCTGACCTCTGCCGCACTGACTGCGAAGGTCAATATATTGAAGGAGAGCCTCGAGCGGTCCGAGAACGAGCTCGGCCATGCCAAGAAGCAGCTCGAGGACAAGGAGGGTATGTAATATCGTATGTGAATGTATATAGAAATACATGGTTGCAAATAATGACAGGACCAACATAAATGTTGTAGGGGCCATGGCCGAGGTGGCGACCTTGAAGGAAGCGGTGTCCAAGGCCAAAAACAGTGCGGCCTTGGAGCGCACCGAGCGAGAGAAGCAGGAGGCGCGGGTGGCGGAGGTGCGGCAAGAGCTCCAGGCTCTCGTGGAAAAACACGAGAGTTTGGAGCGTGACTCGAAGACTCGAGAGTCCGAGCTCGCCTTGGCTCTTGAGAGTGCCAAGACCGCTAAGGCCGAAGCCCAGATAGAGGCGATGAAGAAGATAGCGGCAGGTAAGGCATTCTTTATGCAAAGCAAGAATATAAAAGTAAATTATCTGTTACTTACCCGAATCCGGAGCTCTCCAGGAGCGTTCACCGATCTGCCCCGTAGTGTGTCTGATGCTGCCGCGTTCTACCGAGCCGAGGAGGGGAGCTCGACGGAAAAGGTGTTCTGGTCTCAGTATGCTGAGGCCGAACATCCGGTGCCCCTGAGTGACCAGCTGAAGCAGCTGGTCGAGCTCCACAAGGTGGCCGAACAGGCCATGAAGGGCCTCATAGTTTGGCTGTGGCCTAGGAAGCCATGCCTGGGAGCTACTTCGGTCTGGTGCGGCGGCCGGTGGACGCGTGTCCGTGGATTGAGGTCGTCAAGCGCTCCGTCTGTATTGAAGGTGCCCGTCAGGCCCTCGCCCGTGCTAAATTGCACTGGGGCAAGCTGGACGCGGAGAAGCTTTTGACGGACGCGCCACCGCCGGGCAAGGAGTATCGCACACCCGAGATGTATTATAAGGGCGTTCTGAAGGGTTCCCGCCTTATAGCGGGTGAATGCTCCAAAGATGTAATTTTTGAGTAGACTCGCATCTGTTATCCTGTACGCTGAAAACTTTGTTCATATGCGTTAAGCAACTCTTGTTAATTTAAAATATTACCTTCTATGCGGCCGTTTATCAAATCTGAGAGATGCAAGTCGTCGGCTTCTACCCCCATGCCACGAGTGCTGGGGTGTTCGGGATAAACCTGAACGCTCTTGTTCCCATTCTTGGGTCCATCTAGGGAGGCGCTCAGCACAACGAACCAGGCCATCGGACTTATAATGCTTTATCACTCTCACTTAGCCATAGAATTCTATAATTTTAAATTTCGGCGAAGCCCCTAGTATTCGGAAGACCATGTTTGGGGCGCTATCCACGCCTAGGCCGGATAAGTCCGGCTCCTCGCTCTAAGCGGCATAAGTCTTTAAGGACTCAAAAAAACCTCGCGAACAGCGACCGGTCTCTCGCCCTATCATGACGGTCAGTTTTAGCTTTCTCTACTGAGGTGTTAACCCAGCTCAACTGGGACACAATCGCAGTAGTTCTCCCAGTGCTACCTTAGCCAACATTGCGGAACGTAAGGTACCAAAACATGGGAGCCGGGCAAACCCAACTATTGACCCAAGACATGATTCGGAGCCGATGCATATAGTGCTATAAGTTCGGGGTGCCGCACTCGTGAGAGTGTTCGGTCTTCACACACCATGTTATGGGGTGCTTAAGCCCCTGGTGTATTGGCCGTACCAAAGTTTACGGTTGCATAATGTCATGACTAAACATATTTGTATAAAAAACAGATGAATACAATAATAGATAAGAGCTATGTATTGTTTATTAAAAAAGGGCTGCTATGAAAGCAAAACGATACAAATAGTGCGATAAGCAAGAGATGGGATTATTTGACATGTCCCCCTCCAGGGGCAAGCTGCGGGACTTTAAGTAAAACAGGTATTAAGCTCGTTAGAGAGACCACCTGGACATTTGACGCGGCTTGTTCTCTCCCTGGCTGTTGCATCGTGTGTTCGGCGAGTGTATTGCTGGACAGGCCTTCCGAATAGTTGGGTCCTGAAAGTATATAAAAAAGAAACGGCGGAATAGGGAGCCCCTTAGTGCGGTTGAGTCGCATTCTGGGCATGCCATAGTTGTGCCCCTCCCCTTATGCCCATGGTATTTCCAAAGCGTAATCATGTACGCGTGGTACCGATATCACCATCTGGCGAGGGCTGGGGTTGGGGCCGCACTGCTATGCTTGCTCGGAACGTGCCAGCCGGCTTTGTTGTAGGTTACTTTGGGCTCGCTTGACGTTGTCCGGACGTTTAACACCTGGATTGGAGAATTGCCTTGAGAGGCTACTCTGTACTTCCGCCGCCAGGGCCGCTGTGTGCTCCTCCATTCCGAGAGAACGTTCGGTGTTTCCATTTACCGTGATGACTCCGCGAGGGCCTAGCATCTTGAGCTTGAGATATGCGTAGTGCGGCACCGCATTGAATTTTGCAAATGCGGTTCGTCCGAGCAGGGCGTGATAGCCACTGCAGAATGGGACTATGTCAAAGATTAACTCTTCGCTTCAGAAATTATCCGGGGATCCTAAGACCACTTCGAGTGTAACCGAGCCTGTACAGCTGGCTTCTACACCTGGTATGACGCCTTTAAAGGTTGTCTTTGTGGGTTTAATCCTTGAGGGATCTATACCCAGTTTTCGCACTGTATCCTGATAAAGCAGGTTCAGGCTGCTGCCGTCGTCCATGAGGACTCTGGTGAGGTGAAATCCGTCGACCAATGCGGCGAATCCACCGTGACGAATGCTAGTGGGGTGGTCCCTTCAATCAAAAGTAATCGGGCAGGAGGACCATGGGTTGAACTTTGGGGCGACTTGCTCAAACGCATAGACATCCTTTAGAGCACGCTTCCGCTCCCTTTTGGGGATATGGGTTGCGTATATCATGTTCACCGTCCGCACTTGTGGGGGGAAGCCCTTATGTCCTCTATTGTTCGGTACGCAGCCCCTTGTCTCTGGTTTCGGCACTTAACTTGCCTGCCTGCTTGAACACCCAACAATCCCTGTTGGTGTGGTTGGCTGGTTGTTCGGGGGTGTCGTGTATCTGGGACGAGCGATCGAGTATCCGGCCTAAGCTGGATGGGCCCGGAGGGTTTCTTTTGAATGGCTTCTTCCGCTGACCGGGTTTAGAGCCTCTGAATCCGGCATTGACTGCCGTATCCTCAGTATTGTCGCCGTTAATGCGGCGCTTATGCTTGTTGCGACGTGACCTGCCATTGTTGTCCTTGGTATCCGAATTGCCAGGGCTCTTGGTTATGTTATTGCTACGAGCTAGCCAGCTGTCTTCGCCCGCGTAGAAGCGGGTCATGAGTGTCGTGAGGGCTCCAATAAATTTCGGCTTTTCCTGTCCTAGGTGCCGGGCAAGCCATTCGTCTCGGATGTTGTGCCTGAAGGCTGCAAGGGCCTCGGCGTCTGGACAGTCGACTATTTGATTTTTCTTGGTTAGGAACCGTGTCCAAAATTGCCTGGCCGATTCCTCTGGCTACTGGATTATGTGCCTTAGGTCATCGGCGTCTGGTGGTCGCACATAAGTTCCCTGGAAGTTGTCAAGGAATGTGGATTCCAAGTCCTCCCAACAACTAATTCACTCTGCTGGCAGGCTGTTAAGCCAATGTCGAGCTGGTCCTTTAAGCTTGAGCGGGAGGTATTTGATGGCGTGTAGATCATCACCACGGGCCATGTGGATATGAAGGAGATAATCCTCGATCTGTACCGCGGGATCAGTTGTGCCATCGTATGATTCGATGTTTACGGGTTTAAAACCCTCGGGGATTTGATGATCCGTTACTTCGTCTGTGAAGCATAGTGGGTGTGCGGCGCCCCTGTACTGGGCTATATCGCGATGTAGCTCAGATGAGCTTGGTCTGCTGTATTCGGCCTGGCCGTATTTATCATATCCGGTGTGACGGTTATCATCACGTGATGTGGGGCGCCCGCGCGATCCATAGATCGATCTTGTTTGCCTTGCCTTATCCTCCAATATGTCTTGTAGGTCCGTTGCGTTTCCCCGTTCTCTGGTATTCTTAGAGCAGCGCCGGGGTGCGGCTTGGATTGAGGGCCGAAGGGCCTCTCTGTCGCGGCCACGGGGTGGCCGATCGGGCGCATCGTACACTGGTGATGTAGGTTTAGTTGCTTCCTCCTCTAGCTGGGGTAGCAGCCTGCGCTTTGGGTAACTCTTGGAGGGGCGTTCGAGTTTATACTCTTCGGCCGCCAGGACTTCAGTCCATCTGTCGGCTAGCAGGTCTTGGTCAGCTCTAAGCTGCTGCTGTTTTTTCTTGAGGCTGCTTGCCGTGGCCATAAGCCTGCGTTTGAAACGCTCTTGTTGGACGGGATCCTCTGGCACGACGAATTCGTCGTCGTTGAGGCTTGCCTCGTCTTCGGAGGGAGGCATATAATTGTCGTCCTTGACCTTTCTATCGTCCGCTCTCTCATGAGGGCTGGCTCCTTCGTCCTCCTGTGCTGAATCCTGCTGGAGGGGGATGTCTTCGGCACTGTTCGGGGTGTTGACGTCTCCGGTGCCGGATTCGCCATTCTTGCTTTGGCGGGATTTAGAGCGGCGCCGCTGACGTCGGCGCTTTGGTTTCTTCTTCGAGGGGTCGTCCTCCGCTTTTTCATCGCCATCCCCTGCTTTGGGGTGTCCACCATGTATATGTCATATGACGAGGTGGCCTTCCAGTGCCCTATAGGTGCTGGTTCTTGGTCGTATCCTTCATAGGCATCCATACCGTCGATGTCTTCGGAGTCGAAGTCGAGCATGTCGGTTAGATCGTCGACAGTGGCTACAAAGTGGGTGGTGGGTGGCTTTCAAATTTCTTCGTCGTCCACATCCCAACCCTGCTGACCATAGTCCGGCTAGGGCTCTCCTGACAAAGAGAGAGACTTTAGGGAGTTCAGGATATCGCCAAAGGGCGAGTGCTGAAAGACGTCCGCGGCGGTGAACTCCATGATCGGAGCCCAGTCGGGTTCGATCGGAAAGGGTGCGGAAGATTCGGAGTCCAGAACAGAGTCCGGCACCTTGGAGTCATGGGCCTTGCAAAGGACTAGGCTAGTATTCGGCTCTATCGCCGTAGAGATTGCGGCTCCTGGGGCGGCGTCCAACCGTCCGTCCCCGACTAGCGCAGTCGGCTCCGAGCTAATGGTCGGAGCGGACACCTGAGCGGCACTATGGGCGGTATCCGGCGGCAGAGTTAGATCATGCCCATCAGGACAGTGCGGCACGCTTGGCCGTGGCTCGAATCCGTCAAAGATCAAGTCCCCGCGGATGTCGGCCGTGTAGTTTAAGCTTCCAAACCTGACCTGACAGCCAGGGGCGTAGCTTTCAATCTGCTCCAGATGGCCAAGCGAGTTGGCCCGTAGTGCGAAGCCATCGAATACGAAGATCTGTCCGGGGAGAAAAGTCTCACCCTGGACCGCGTCGTGGTTGATGATCGAAGAAGCCATCGGGCCTAAGCGTGACGACACAGAGGAACTCTCAATGAAAGCACCAATGCCGGTGTCAAACCGGCGGATCTCGGGTAGGGGGTCCCGAACTGTGCGTCTAGGCGGATGGTAACAGGAGACAAGGGACACGATGTTTTACCTAGGTTCGGGCCCTCTCGATGGAGGTAAAACCCTACTCCTGCTTGATTAATATTGATGATATGGGTAGTACAAGAGTTGATCTACCACGAGATCAGAGAGGCTAAACCCTAGAAGCTAGCCTATGGTATGATTGTTGTTCGTCCTACGGACTAAAACTCTCCGGTTTATATAGACACTGGAGAGGGCTAGGGTTACACAGAGTCGGTTACAATGGGAGGAGATCTTCATATCGTATCACCAAGCTTGCCTTCCACGCCAAGGAAAGTCCTATCCGGACACGGGACGAAGTCTTCAATCTTGTATCTTCATAGTCCGGGAGTCCGGCCAAAGGTCATAGTCCGGCTATTCGGACACCCCCTAATCCAGGACTCCTTCACCCGGCCCACCCTACTCCCTCCGCAGGCCTGGCCGCACGCAATCAACTGCCTCCTTATTGCGTGAAAAAAATGATTCCTCCCACTGACATCTGGGGCGCACCGGTTGGGAGGCTAACATGTGGGCCTACTAAGTTGACGCGTACGTAGGGCTTGTCAACTTAGTCACCAAACAATTCTAGCAGCAGTAACCATTGAATTTGAATCGAACGTTCCTGCTGCTTCTTCAATCGCTGCTCTTCTTGCACTAGCCACCCAAAACAACGCCGAGTAGACCGCCTGCTCCTGCCTCTAGTGGTCGGCTGTGCTGCTGTTGAGGCCTCATCGCCCCCTACTAATCCCACCGCTAACTAGGCCCTACGGCGACGGTAGCCTCACACCGCAGCCGAACTAGTGAACCCTCATACTCCTCTCCGCGTGGGCATCCACTGCCTCGTCTTCCCCGGCTCCGCGTTGTCCCCTTCCTAGGCCTCGCCGTCGTCCACCGCCTTGGTGCTCTCGGCGCGGCGTGGTCAATGTGGTCAACGACATTCCATCAGAAGAGTACTGTACGTGGAGAGGCTGACAATTGGGTCCACGGCCACATCCCAACTTTTTTGTGATTTGCCAAGTAAGTCGCTTTGTCAGGCCTGTTGGGCTGCAAATCTTTCAAGACGAGGAGAGCTTTCATTCGGCTGGCCGAGAAAATGGCCCATCAGTAATGAGAAATGGGCTCTACATTTTTAAAACACATCAAACCGGCAATTAGTTTCAAATATATTTTTTTCATTTCGAGATTTTAAATTACATTACTTTTTATGCGTGGAGAATTTGTTGGATTTTATATTGATATACATTTACTTTTAAAATTAGTTTGAATGTGAGTCGAAATTTAAGGATTAAAAACAGTTTGGACCGCACCGAAATATGCAAAGTTTCGTATAATTTTTTAACGTGGCTACAATATGCGCTATAATGCTAACAAAAAGAATATGGGCTCCAAAAAACCTTAAGAATTAGAAAATGGGTTGTATTAGAAATAATAGCAGATGGGT